>NC_092096.1:25903115-25960701 GCF_045679555.1 Salvelinus alpinus
AGTTCTGGGTTTATTCCACCTTCACCCCAAGAAGTGTTGTACCTGTCCTTATTTATCAATATTGGGGCCTTATTTATCAATATTGGGGCCTTATTTATCAATATTGGGGCCTTATTTATCAATATTGCGTAGAAGCTATTCTAAAATACTACTTCTGAATGGAATTTAGAATGTTCGAATGCATAGAAAAATGGGATTTATCAAACAATTCTACGAATGTTATACACACACTGGTAGGACATAACCAATTGTTCTCAGCCTCAGTGCTTGTCCTCAATCTTGGCTATTTGCATTTAGAAACACCCCTAATTAACCATATATGGTCAAAATCATCCCTTTTAAAGCCTGTGGGAATATACAATGCCGTGCCATGAAATAGCCTACGACTGAAATAGAGGTCATAGTGTCAGAGATTTAGTATGATCAAAAGGTTTTATTTGGCTCGCTCAGTTGTGGTTGGACCAGTAAAAATAAAAACATAGCTTCCACGAGAGGACCATTAGGACAATTCAAGTTGCTTTAGAAATATCAAAATATACAGTACCAGTCAAAAGTTTGGACACACTTACTCATTCAAGGGTTTTCCTTTATTTTTTATTGTAGATTAATAGTGAATACATCAAAACTATGAAATAACACATATGGAATCATGTAGTAAGCTAAAAAGTGTTAAACAAATCAAAATATATGTGAGATTCTTCAAAGAGCAAACCCTTTGCCTTGATGACAGCTTTGCACACACTTGGCATTCTCTCAACCAGCTTCACCTGGAATGCTTTCCAACAGTCTTGAAGGACGTCCCACATATGCTGAGCACTTGTTGGCTGCTTTTCCTTCACTCTGCGGTCCAACTCATCCCAAACCATCTCAACTGAGTGGAGGTCGGGTGATTGTGGAGGCCAGGTCATCTGATGCAGCACTCCATCACTCTTCTTCTTGGTCAAATAGCCCTTCCACCACCTGGAGGTGTGTTGGGTCATTGTCCTGTTGAAAAAATAAATGATAGTCCCACAAAGCGCAAACCAGATGGAATGGTGTATCGCCGCAGAATGCTGTGGTAGCCATGCTGGTAAAGTGTGCCTTGAATTCTAAATAAATCACTGACAGTGTCAACAGCAAAGCACCCCCACACCATCACACCTCCTCCTCCATGCTTCACGGTGAGAACCACACATACGGAGATCATCCTTTCACCTACTCTGCGTCTCACAAAGACACGGCGGTTGGAACCAAAACATCAGAACAAAGGACAGATTTCCACCGGTCTAATGTCCAAATTTATGCACACTCTCATGCAAATGTTCATGTTGATGAATCTCACACTGCATGGAAATGATCCCACTCATGGATTACACACAGATTTGTGCTTACGCATGATTGATAAATGAGGCCCCTTGTCCCTACAGGTTAGGGTTTATCCAACCTCCACCCACACAGTACTCGTTGTGCCAGAACTTTGCTATATGCTAATTTAGCTGCCCTCCTCGTGGGTGATGTAGCTTTAGCTCATTCGCTGCCTGTTATACACTGTAATAGCTCGTTAGCTAGCCTGTTCCCTGTTTGCTCAGTGTTGCTCATTAGCGTGCCTGTTTACCATCCCTCGTTAGTTAGCCTGTGGCGCTGTGTGTTGATTAACACTGGGAAGGACCTCGAGGTGCAGATGGAGAACAGGTGAAGGAGAGTCACATGCCAAAGCACCTGCTGACCTTTGACCCCTGAACCAATTTGACCCCTAGTGGAGGATTCCACTAATGAACGTGTGTGTGTGTGCATGTGTACGTGCGTATGAGTGCACACATACACTACCATTCAAAAGTTTGGGGCCACTTAGAAATGTCCTTGTTTTCCATGAAAACATACATGAAATCAGTTGCAAAATGAATAGGAAATATGGTCAAGACGTTGACAAGGTTATAAACAAGGATTTTTTGTGGAAATAATAACTGTGTCCTTCAAACTTTGCTTTCGTCAAAGAATCCTCCATTTGCAATTACATCCTTGCAGACCTTTGGCATTCTAGTTGTCAATTTGGTGAGGTGTGGTCCCGTGTGGCTCAGTTGGTAGAGCATGGCGCTTGCAACGCCAGGGTTGTGGGTTCATTCCCCACGGGGGGGCCAGGATGAATATGTATGAACTTTCCAATTTGTAAGTCGCTCTGGATAAGAGCGTCTGCTAAATGACTTAAATGTAAATGTAATCTGAGGAGATTTCATCCCATGCTTCCTGAAGCACCTCCCACAAGTTGGATTAGCTTGATAGCTCAATAGGGTTGAGTTCTGGTGACTGTGCTGGCCACTCCATTATAGACAAAATACCAGCTGACTGCTTCTTCCCTAAATAGTTATTGCATAGTTTGGAGCTGTGCTTTGGGTCATTGTCCTGTTGTAGGATACAGGGTATGGCATGGAGTTGCAAAATGGAGTGATAGCCTTCCTTCTTCAAGATCCATTTTACCCTGTACAAATCTCCCACTTTACCATCCTAGATCAGGATTCATTGTTTGAAGGTAAGATGCCAATCATTGATTGGTTTCGGTGTTCCTGCTAAAAGACTAAAATGTAAATGTTTAAATCGTAGGCTCACTTTTTCTTTTTTGTAGAGATCCTGCCTTCAAATTAAGGTAGTCAGTTCACACCTTTAACATAAGCTATTTATACAAATACAAATACAAATACAAATACACCATGACAGCGCAATACACAAGGGGTGGAACAGTGGCAAAGGTACCCACAGGACAAACAGAATAATATTAGTCTGAGGAGAGATTAAATAGCATTAATACAACAAAAATAATTCTAAACACACCTTTAGTTTACAAAGTTAAACAGATGTATTTTTTTTCATAATAAGCAGGAGTAATATTCTTAGATCAGAATGACAGCAGACTGTACTTCTATCCATGTCACTAAAGACTAACAGAAACAAAAGACAAATTTAACTAGAATTGCTTATCTTTTCTCCCCAACCCACCAAGAGGTATCATGTAGATATACACATTTACTTTCAAAGCATACACACGAAACACACCATAGTAGCAATAAAAACAAAATATAAACTGAGGTACACTTGCGACATGTACTGAGAGTAATATTGCTTGTACTGCCACTAAAGCACCCCCAGACCATCACATTGCCTCCACCATGCTTGACAGATGGCGTCAAGCACTCCTCCAGCATCTTTTCTATTTTTCTGCGTCTCACGAATGTTCTTCTTTGTGATCCAAACACCTCAAACTTAGATTTGTCTGTCCATAACACTTTTTTCCAATCTTCCTCTGTCCAGTTTCTGTGTTCTTTTGTCCATCTAATATTTTCTTTTTATTGGCCAGTCCTGAGATATGGCTTTTTCTTTGCAACTCTGCCTAGAAGGCCATATTTTTTTCTCCCCTTTTTCGTGGTATCCAATTGTTAGTAGTTACTGTCTTGTCTCATCGCTACAACTCCCGTACGGGCTCGGGAGAGACGAAGGTCGAGAGCCATGCGTCCTCCGAAACACAACCCAACCAAGCCGCACTGCTTCTTAACACAGCGCGCATCCAACCAGGAAGCCAGCCGCACCAATGTGTCGGAGGAAACACCGTCGGAGGAAACACGCGCCCGACCCGCCACAGGAGTCGCTAGAGCGCGATGAGACAAGGATATCGCTACCGGCCAAACCCTCCCTAACCCGGAAGACGCTAGGCCAATTGTGCGTCGCCCCTTGGACCTCACGGTCACGCCCGGCTGCGACAGAGCCTGGGCTCGAACCCAGAGTCTCTGGTGGCACAGCTAGCACTGCGCTGCAGTGCCTTAGACCACTGCACCACCACCTGGGAAACCCCCACCACTTTATTTTAAGAATGTGAAATGTCAGAATAATAGTAAAGAGAATTATTTATTTCAGCTTTTATTTCTTTCATCACATTCCAAGTGGGTCAGAAGTTTACATACACTCAATTAGTATTTGGTAGCATTTCAGGTTTCGGGTAGCCCTCCACAAGCTTCCCACAATAAGTTGGGTGAATTTTGGCCCATTCCTCCTGACAGAGCTGGTGTAACTGAGTCAGGTTTGTAGGCCTCCTTGCTCGCACACACCTTTTCAGTTCTGCCCACAAATTTTCTATAGGATTGAGGTCAGGGCTTTGTGATGGCCACTCCAATACCTTGACTTTGTTGTCCTTAAGCCATTTTGCCACAACTTTGGAAGTATGCTTGGGGTCATTGTCCATTTGGAAAACCCATTTGCGACCAAATTTTTACTTCCTGACTGATTTTTATTTTTATTTTTTATTTTTTATTTCACCTTTATTTAACCAGGTAGGCTAGTTGAGAACAAGTTCTCATTTGCAACTGCGACCTGGCCAAGATAAAGCATAGCAGTGTGAACAGACAACACAGAGTTACACATGGAGTAAACAATAAACAAGTCAATAACATGGTAGAAAAAAAAGAGAATCTATATACAATGTGTGCAAAAGGCATGAGGTAGGCAATAAATAGGCCATAGGAGCGAATAATTACAATTTAGCAGATTAACACTGGAGTGATAAATCATCAGATGATCATGTGCAAGAAGAGATACTGGTGTGCAAAAGAGCAGAAAAGTAAATAAATAAAAGCAGTATGGGGGGTGAGGTAGGTAAATTGGGTGGGTAGTTTACAGATGGACTATGTACAGCTGCAGCGATCGGTTAGCTGCTCGGATAGCAGATTTTTAAAGTTCTTGAGGGAGATAAAAGTCTCCAACTTCAGAGATTTTTGCAATTCGTTCCAGTCGCAGGCAGCAGAGAACTGGAAGGAAAGGCGTCCAAATGAGGTTTTGGCTTTAGGGATGATCAGTGAGATACACCTGCTGGAGCGCGTGTTGCGGGTGGGTGTAGCCATCGTGACCAGTGAACTGAGATAAGGCGGCACTTTACCTAGCATAGCCTTGTAGATGACCTGGAGCCAGTGGGTCTGACGACGAACATGTAGCGAGGGCCAGCCGACTAGGGCATACAGGTCGCAGTGGTGGGTCGTATAAGGTGCTTTAGTAACAAAACGAATGGCACTGTGATAAACTGCATCCAGTTTGCTGAGTAGAGTATTGGAAGCTATTTTGTAGATGACATCGCCGAAGTCGAGGATCGGTAGGATAGTCAGTTTTACTAGGGTAAGTTTGGCGGCGTGAGTGAAGGAGGCTTTGTTGCGGAATAGAAAGCCGATTCTTGATTTGATTTTGGATTGGAGATGTTTGATATGAGTCTGGAAGGAGAGTTTGCAGTCTAGCCAGACACCTAGGTACTTATAGATGTCCACATATTCTAGGTCGGAACCGTCCAGGGTGGTGATGCTAGTCGGGCGTGCGGGTGCAGGCAGCGAACGGTTGAAAAGCATGCATTTGGTTTTACTAGCGTTTAAGAGCAGTTGGAGGCCACGGAAGGAGTGTTGTATGGCATTGAAGCTCGTTTGGAGGTTAGATAGCACAGTGTCCAAGGAAGGGCCGGAAGTATATAGAATGGTGTCGTCTGCGTAGAGGTGGATCAGGGAATCGCCCGCAGCAAGAGCAACATCATTGATGTATACAGAGAAAAGAGTCGGCCCGAGAATTGAACCCTGTGGTACCCCCATAGAGACTGCCAGAGGACCGGACAACATGCCCTCCGATTTGACACACTGAACTCTGTCTGCAAAGTAGTTGGTGAACCAGGCAAGGCAGTCATTAGAAAAACCGAGGCTACTGAGTCTGCCGATAAGAATATGGTGATTGACAGAGTCGAAAGCCTTGGCCAGGTCGATGAAGACGGCTGCACAGTAATGTCTTTTATCGATGGCGGTTATGATATCGTTTAGTACCTTGAGCGTGGCTGAGGTGCACCCATGACCGGCTCGGAAACCGGATTGCACAGCGGAGAAGGTACGGTGGGATTCGAGATGGTCAGTGATCTGTTTGTTGACTTGGCTTTCGAAGACCTTAGATAGGCAGGGCAGGATGGATATAGGTCTGTAACAGTTTGGGTCCAGGGTGTCTCCCCCTTTGAAGAGGGGGATGACCGCGGCAGCTTTCCAATCCTTGGGGATCTCAGATGATACGAAGGAGAGGTTGAACAGGCTGGTGATAGGGGGTGCGACAATGGCGGCGGACAGTTTCAGAAATAGGGGGTCCAGATTGTCAAGCCCAGCTGATTTGTATGGGTCCAGGTTTTCCAGCTCTTTCAGAACATCTGCTATCTGGATTTGGGTAAAGGAGAAGCTGGGGAGGCTTGGGCGAGTAGCAGCGGGGGGGGCGGGGCTGTTGGCCAAGGTTGGAGTCGCCAGGAGGAAGGCATGGCCAGCCATTGAGAAATGCTTGTTGAAGTCTTCGATTATCACGGATTTATCGGTGGTGACCGTGTTACCTAGCCTCAGTGCAGTGGGCAGCTGGGAGGAGGTGCTCTTGTTCTCCATGGACTTTACAGTATCCCAGAACTTTTTGGAGTTAGAGCTACAGGATGCAAATTTCTGCTAGAAAAAGCTGGCCTTTGCTTTCCTGACTGACTGCGTGTATTGGTTCCTGACTTCCCTGAACAGTTGCATATCGCGGGGGTTCTTCGATGCTATTGCAGTTCGCCACAGGATGTTTTTGTGCTGGTCGAGGGCAGTCAGGTCTGGAGTGAACCAAGGGCTATATCTGTTCTTGGTTCTGCATTTTTTGAACGGAGCATGCTTGTCTAATATGGTGAGGAAGTAACATTTAAAGAATGACCAGGCATCCTCAACTGACGGGATGAGGTCAATATCCTTCCAGGGTACCCGGGCCAGGTCGATTAGAAAGGCCTGCTCGCAGAAGTGTTTTAGGGAGCGTTTGACAGTGATGAGGGGTGGTCGTTTGACCGCGGACCCGTGGCGGATACAGGCAATGAGGCAGTGATCGCTGAGATCTTGATTGAAGACAGCAGAGGTGTATTTGGAGGGCAGGTTAGTCAGGATAATGTCTATTAGGGTGCCCATGTTTACGGATTTAGGGTTGTACCTGGTGGGTTCCTTGATGATTTGTGTGAGATTGAGGGCATCAAGCTTGGATTGTAGGACTGCCGGGGTGTTAAGCATATCCCAGTTTAGGTCACCTAACAGAACAAACTCTGAAGCTAGATGGGGAGCGATCAATTCACAGATGGTGTCCAGGGCACAGCTGGGAGCTGAGGGGGGTCGGTAGCAGGCGGCAACAGTGAGAGACTTATTTCTGGAGAGATTAATTTTTAAAATTAGAAGTTCGAACTGTTTGGGCATAGACCTGGAAAGTATGACAGAACTTTGCAGGCTATCTCTGCAGTAGATTGCAACTCCTCCCCCTTTGGCAGTTCTATCTTGACGGAAAGTGTTATAGTTGGGTATGGAAATCTCAGAATTTTTGGTGGCCTTCCTAAGCCAGGATTCGGACACGGCAAGGACATCAGGGTTGGCAGAGTGTGCTAAAGCGGTGAGTAAGGCAAACTTAGGGAGGAGGCTTCTGATGTTGACATGCATGAGGCCAAGGCTTTTTTGATCACAGAAGTCAACAAATGAGGGTGACTGGGGACATGCAGGGCCTGGGTTTACCTCCACATCACCCGAGGAACAGAGGAGTAGTAGGATGAGGGTGCGGCTAAAGGCTATCAAAACTGGTCGCCTAGAGCGTTGGGGACAAAGAATAAAAGGAGCAGATTTATGGGCGTGGTAGAATAGATTCTGGGCATAATGTGCAGACAGGGGTATGGTGGGGCGCGGGTACAGCGGAGGCAAGCCCAGGCACTGGGTGATGATAAGAGAGGTTGTATCTCTGGACATGCTGGTCTCAATGGGTGAGGTCACCGCATGTGTGGGGGGTGGGACCAAGGAGGTATCAGAGGTACGGAGAGTGGAACTACAGGGTCCATTGCAAACCAAAACAATGATAATGATAACTAGCCTGAACAACAGTATGCAAGGCATATTGATATTTGAGAGAGACATACAATAAGGCATAAAGTGATTGCAGGTCTTGATTGGGAGAGCTAGCTAAAACAACAGGTAAGATAACAGCAGCAATAACAGGGTGCTAGTCTAACACAGCAACAACAGGTAAAAATGGCGACGACTAGAGAGGGTCGGATTAACTACACACAGATCCTGAGTTAAAGCACAGAGCCGACAGATAAAACACAAATAAACAGAATGGAGTACCGTGAATAAGAGAGGTTGTATCTCTGGACATGCTGGTCTCAATGGGTGAGGTCACCGCATGTGTGGGGGGTGGGACCAAGGAGGTATCAGAGGTACGGAGAGTGGAACTACAGGGTCCATTGCAAACCAAAACAATGATAATGATAACTAGCCTGAACAACAGTATGCAAGGCATATTGATATTTGAGAGAGACATACAATAAGGCATAAAGTGATTGCAGGTCTTGATTGGGAGAGCTAGCTAAAACAACAGGTAAGATAACAGCAGCAATAACAGGGTGCTAGTCTAACACAGCAACAACAGGTAAAAATGGCGACGACTAGGCAGAGAGGGTCGGATTAACTACACACAGATCCTGAGTTAAAGCACAGAGCCGACAGATAAAACACAAATAAACAGAATGGAGTACCGTGAATTAATGGACAGTCAAGCATGCATCAGCTATGTAGCCAAGTGATCATAGTGTCCAGGGGGCAGCCGTAGATGGAGCAGGGAGGCCTCCACTAAGCTAGCACGCGGCGTTTAAAGTTAGTAGCCCGGGGGGTGGTCTGCTCAGACGGAGGGGGTCTGCTCAGACGTGGTCGTGTCGGGACAGAGGTGTTAGCCAGTAGTAGCCACTCGGTTGCAGCTAGCTAGCTGTGATGATACGGTGTAATTGTCCAGAGCTTGCGTCAGGAATCCGGTGATGTGGTAGAGAAAAAGCAGTCCTATATGCTCTGGGTTGATATCGCGCTTGCAGACTGGCAGGTATTGGCCCGGTATTGAAGCTGGCTGTGTCCGAGTTGAGGGTGAAGACCGCAGCAGTGGCTAACTGACTACTAGCTAGTAGCTAGTTATCTGGCTAGCTTCTGATTGGGGTTACGGTTCTAAAGTATAAAAAAATAGCAGGTCCGTACCACATTGGGTGAGGCGGAATGTAGGAATGTATATTCAGTTCCTAGATGGAAAGTGAAATTAAAATATATACGAAATGTATACGAAAAATACGAAGACTATTTACACGGGACAAGACAAGACAAAGACACGTCCGACTGCTACGCCATCTTGGATTCGAAAGGATGCCTTGAGATGTTGCTTAATATATCCACATAATTTTCTTTCCTTATGATGCCATCTATTTTATGAAGTGCACCTGCAGCAAAGCACCCCCACAACATGATGCTGCAGTTGCAAACCGTAATCTGGCTTTTTTATGGCGGTTTTGGAGCAGTGGCTTCTTCCTTGCTGAGTGGCCTTTCAGATTATGTCAATATAGGACTCGTTTTACTGTGGATACAGATCATTTTGATTTTTAAAAAATCAGCACAAATTGTTTTATTCATTTTTGTTTTATAGATCAGTGTTTCATATATTGAGTTAATGTTGCTGATCAATTTGAATGTATTATTATTTATTGATTATATTTTATTTTATTTTTCAGTATCAAATGGTCAAAAAACATTTACAGTTTAAATAAGGCTTGAATTTTTTTTTAAATTTCAGGCAAATTGATGCACTTTAAGTCTTTTCTGTTACAGACTAAAAAACTATGTTAATAAAGTTATTCTTTGTTGTAATTTGATCTATATTTCCTTATTTTTTGTTTTTTTGTTTTCTTTAATGTCAATAAGGATACAATGTTATGCAGAGGTGTACTTATAACAATTTTATAGACAAATGATACTATTTACAGTCGCGGCGGAGAGTTGGGGGGCGCGAAATGTTTACTTCTTCCTAGGGGGGGGGGGGGGGCGTAACAGAAAATAATTGAGAAGCACTGGTGTATGGTAACTTCTGACCCACTGGAATTGTGATACAGTGAATTATAAGTGAAATAATCTGTCTGTAAACAATTGTTGTAAAAATTACTTGTGTCATGCACAAAGTTGAATTTCGAACCGACTTGCCAAAACTATAGTTTGTTAACAAGAAATTTGTTAGAAATTAGAAAAACGAGTTTTAATGACGACCTAAGTGTATGTAAACTTCCGACTTCAACTGTGGGTCAGAAGTTTACATACACTAAGTTGACTGTGCCTTTAAACAGCTTGGAATATTTATATATATATATATATATATAAAATCCCACCAAATTAATACACTAGGCCTTTATTACTCCTGTATGAGTGGAGAAAAATACTCGCCAGCAGAGCGGAGAATAATTCTCAACAGCATGGAATGTGAGTGTGTGTGTAGAGTCTAGTGAGTGTGCATAGAGGCAGTACAAGAGAGTCAGTGAAAAAATAGCAATCTATGTGTATATATACTGAACAAAAATCTAAACGTGACATGCAACAATTTAACTGACTTACAGTTCATATAAGGAAATCAATCAATTGAAATAAATTAGGCGCTTATCTATGGATTTCACATGGCTGGGCAGGGGTGCAGACATGAATGGGCCTGGGAGGGCATAGGCCCACCAACTGGGGAGCCAAGCCCAGACAATCAGAATGAGTTTTTCCCCACATTTGGGCTTTATTACAGACAGAAATACTCCTCAGTTTCATCAGCTGTATTGGTGGCTGGTCTGAGACCATCCCGCAAGCCGGATGGGGAGGTCCTGGGCTGACGTGGTTACACATGGTCTGCGGTTGTGTTGCTGGTTGGACGTACTGCCAAATTCTCTAAAACAAAGTTGGACGCAGCTTATGGTAAAGAAATTAACATTCCGTTATCTGGCATCAGCTCTGGTGGACATTCCTGCAGTCAGCAGGCCAATTGCATGCTTCCTTAAAACTTGAGACATCTGTGGCATTGTGTTGTGTGACAAAATTGCACATTTTAGAGTGGCCTTTTATTGTCCCCAGCACAAAGTGCACCTGTATAATGATCATGCTGTTTAATCAGTTTCTTGATATGCCGCACATGTCAGGTGGATGGATTATTTTGGCAAAGGAGAAATGCTCACTAACAGGGATTTAAACAAATTTGTGCACAAAATCTGAGAGAAATACGCTTTTTGCGCGATTGGAAAATGTCTAGGATCTTTTATTTCAGCTTATGAAACATGGAACCAACACTGTGCATGTTGTGTTTATATTTTAGTTCAGTATATTCTAATTGACTGATTTTCCTTCTATGAACTGTAACTGAATAAAATCTTTGAAATTGTTGCAGCACATTTGATTGTTCCGCTGATCATCGTCTCTTCTCTTTGATCATGCATCAAGTATGAATTGAAACAATGATCATATTTTGGGGCAAAGCTTCCTTACTGATCCCCTCTTCATTCTTTATTCTCCTCTCTCTCTCTCTCTCTCTCTCTCTCTCTCTCTCTCTCTCTCTCTCTCTCTCTCTCTCTCTCTCTCTCTCTCTCTCTCTCTCTCTCTCTCTCTCTCTCTCTCTCTCTCTCTCTCTCTCTCTAAACATGAACGTCTCCTACAACCCCCCCCCCCCCCCCGCACACTCTCTCTCTTGCTCTCTCTCTCTCTCCATCTGTCTCCTTTCCCTGATTGGGGAATGTATCTCGAATCCTCCTCAGTGATAAAGACTGAGAAACATCTTCCTCTCCGTGTTTACATGCTTCTCCTGTCTAAATAATGGATGAAGGGATGGATATGAGCGCTAAACGTGGGGAAACTAGTAGTCTGGATGTACTGTCTCAGAGGAGGGGAGAGGCTGGAGAGGCAGAGAGGGGAACACAAAGAAAGATATATCCCATGGGATTTATGTGTTCAAATTCACTTCACTTCAGATCTCGTCAACATAGATATTTTTCAGATAATTAGTTAAGTCTGTTTCCTCAATTGAATTCAGAACTGATTGAATTGATCCAAATTTTGCTCCAATATTTATTTGGCACACATAGGAGATTCACCCCAGATCCATAATCTAATCAAATATGGATTGGATACAGACATAGTTGTCAGGTCGACTTGTTTGGAGGGATGCTGAATCTTCAGAGCTCCTGTGTGAGAGTTGTAAGTAATTTACCAGCCTGAATTTAAACTGTGGCTCAAAGCATTTAGTCCTCATTCAGAATTTAAGCGCTTTGCTAGAGCGTTTAACAAAGTCTGAATTTATTTAACAACGTAACCCAAGGGGGTGTGATCATGCTGTGGATGACTGACCTTTTGAGTGTGTGTGTGTGTGTGTGTGTGTGTGTGTTGGGCTCCAACAGGCACAGTTTTGTTGGCATTTGTGTTAATCCTCACCAACACGGTCCATTCTTCCTGTCACACACACACACACCTGAATGAAGTCTCAAGTTTTTGTCCTCACAGCACCAGCAACTAAGACACACACCTAAAGCATGTTTCACATTTTCCTCTCATTGCATATCATATAGTACGTCCACATGACACAATAAAATTCACCTCTTCCCCCTTGCCACTCAGAATACGGGGTCCAGCCTGCCTGACAACCGTCGCTGAGATCCTCAGATAACAAGGCAGATACTTTTGTTAAACAGAAAACCCAAACCCATGGCAGCAGATCCACAAGGTCTGCCATTAGAGGTGGCTGTATAGTTCCCTTAATGAAAAGCACCTTTAGTCCATCTGCTTTCTCTATGAGAGCTTCCCATGTCTGGACACACTGCCATCAGACACACAACTGCACCACCTATCACACCTTCAGACACAAACATAGACATGGCTAAAGGCCAATCAGACATAATCCCTAGCTGTGTATTGTCGCTTTCCATGTTGTCTGTAGCTTGTGAGGTGTGGAAACACTGTTGCTTTTATATATTTTGTTTTGTTGCTTTTTGTGTGATGTTGCTCTGTCTGCGTGTTACATGTTGCTTGTTCTATGTTGCTCTGCATGTGCTCACTACTCATTGTTTGTCTGTATTGTAATTGTTTTAATAACCTACCCAGGGACTGCGGTTGAAAATTAGCCGGCTGGCTAAACCAGCACTCTTATTGAAACGTTGATTAATATGCACTGTCCCTGTAAAAATAAACAAATAAACTCAAACTATGGACATCGCCATGGCAACCACGTCAAACGGCGAGCTCACGCTCGCCTCAGTGTGCGCACAATCTCAAGTCACTCAGTATAATTAGCTGTCTGAAAAGACACCACTGTAACGGATTTCATTATCAAAACTTTGCATAAACATTGCAACACACCAGTTCATTAGGAAGAAACAGAGAGAGAAGGAGCTAAGCTCCAAATACAATTGTCTTTCATTCTGCATGAGAGGCGAACGTTGATCGGGTGTTGGCTCTTCAGGAAGGATCAGAGAGAGGTTTGAATGTGTCTGCACTGAGAGAAATGAGTGTCACAGTTATCACAGTAGGTTTTCCACTGATATATGTACAGTGAGGAACTCACCATGAGAGATCACGTTATGTGTTGTCAGATCTGCCCCATAATGGTCAGCCCAATAGGATTCAAATAGCTTAATTCAGACTCTTAGAGGAGGTGCTTCCACAATAATGTGATTTGTACCACATTCAGGTTAAATTATTGGATTCTTCACACATCACACTAATCCCATTCCATTCCCTTTTCAAACTTAAAAAAAAATTATATGAAAACAAGCTTTGCTTTTATACTTACAAGACCATCATGCTTGATTGAGTGAGCTGTTTTGTCCTGCAGTAATGTGGTGCCTGCCTGTATTTCCTTAAACCTTTATTTTAGCAAGACATATCACTTTCTTTGGTCAGTAGGTGTCCAACATAACAACAGGTGGTTGTGTGTTGGACACAGTCACTCATATATAGAGGTCTATAGAGCCTGTTTCCTTTCCTGATCTATACAACCGTTAGCTTAGCTGTGTAACATTGACAAGCTCAGAAACACTTGTTTTGCAAACATGGTCCTGTTTTATCAATGAGCAGCAGTCCAATCCCTGTACCTTTTGCAGAATATCAGTCTGTCCCTGATGTTTTTCCTGGAGAGAAGTGGCTTCTTTGCTGCCCTTCTTGACACCAGGCCATCCTCAAAAGCCTTTGCCTCACTGTGCGTGCAGATGCACTCACACCTGCCTGCTGCCATTCCTGAGCAAGCTCTGTACTGGTGGTGCCCCGATCCCGCAGCTGAATCAACTTTTGGAGACGGTCCTGGCGCTTGCTGGACTTCCTTGGGCGCCCTGAAGCCTTCTTCACAACAACTGAACCGCTCTCCTTGAAGTTCTTGATGATCCGATAAATGGTTGATTTAGGTGCAATCTTACTGGCAGCAATATCCTTGCCTGTGAAGCCCTTTTTGTGCAAATCAATGATGATGGCACGTGTTTCCTTGCAGGTAACCATGGTTGACAGAGGAAGAACGATGATTCCAAGCACCACCCTCCTTTTGAAGCTTCCGGTCTGTTAGTCAAACTCAATCAGCATGACAGGGTGATCTCCAGCCTTGTCCTCATCATCACTCACACCTGTGTTAACGAGAGAATCACTGACATGATGTCAGCTGGTCCTTTTGTGGTAGGGCTGAAATGCAGTGGAAATGTTTTTTGTGGATTCAGTTCATTTGCATGGCAAAGAGGGACTTTGCAATTAATTGCAATTCATCTGATCACTCTTCATAACGTTCTGGAGTATATGCACATTGCCATCATACAAACTGAGGCAGCAGACTTTGTGAAAATTCATATTTGTATCATTCTCAAAACCTTTGGCCACGACTGTACACTGCGCACCTCCTCCAAGACTGCGGCGCAGAGACGCAAGAGAGTGAACTTCACTGAGTACGCCCCATTAGTTTGCACGAAATAGATCAATTTTTTTTCTGTGATGGAATCAGCATGATATCAAACCCTTTTCAATGCAACAAAACAAAACATATCAAACTTTGCAAGATTGAGCCTGTGATTTTGTTGTAGTCAGAGCAGAACGGAATATAATTATATTGGTGGGGGTTGCGCACGAGCGGTCTTTCAATCACCGGTGAGTGTATGCGCTTTTCAGATCAGAGCAAAGCCGCACGTGTGCACATTTGTTGATATTCTTTGCTATTTAGCGAGTTATTAGCCCAGTTATAGATAATTATAGGTCAGCAATGTGAAGTTACTGCTTCATACAAGAGCACAACATGTGTAGGCTATATTTTAAGCTCAGGTAAAAAGTGTATGTCTTAAAGGGGTAGTGTTGTATTCTGAGACAGGCTTGAATATGCAAATAACCCAATAGGCAGAGGGGTAGCCTACATCGTCTAATTCTCCATGTGGAAATAATAGTTAATTTCATTCATATAAAATGGTTTCTTGCATCATACAACACAAAACAATGCAATTTACAGTCACATATTTAGCCCATGGTGTTAGAGACCAAGTAAAACATCATGAATTAATGTCAAGTCCTTCATAATGTAAAAACGTTTTTAAAAGTCTCATGCAGTGTAGGCTTGCATTAAACACCACATATAGGCTACTGTAGGATATATCATAGAAATCAAAAGCTATTTCCATGTGAAAATGTTGTGGGATTTGCTCCATTGGTTTTGTTGGTAGGCCTACATTATGCTCAAATAGCCACAATAGCCTATTGGCTAATGTCTAAAACTGTAAGGGAACAGCCTCAGTGATCACTGTAAACGTGTGCCGGAAGTTGCACAAAATTCTCACAACGTTCAAGTTTCCGCTCACCAGATCAAACATTTGCTCAATGCCTCCCAAAAATGTAGGGAACATTGCACTACACCCTAAAAACATTACCCCTCCCTCTATAATCCATCTCTGTCAGTACACTGTTCATTTTTGTCCATCAATTAGTCTTAGCTTTGATAGGGTCAGCAGGCCCACAAAGCTACAAGAAGCCCAGGGGAAGATGCAAGCCAATAACGCTAGCAGCGCTAAACACATTAGCTTTAGAATAGTGTTAGCCGCCTCAATGTATTCAGCGACGGACAGAAAAAAGAAGGTGCTTGCAAAGCACTCTGGCAGGCTTTTTAATTACGCACTTGTGATATCATTGTGTAGAGGAAATGATGTGATGCTAACACAGCCCTCTCATTGTAGCCAAATGGGGAGACTTAGCGTAAGCGTGTGGTAGCATCATGCAGTTCACCCAGCCTGCAGCGATAGCGTGGCAAAGAAAGACTGCATAAGTTCAGTGCATTTGTCTTTGGGATGCCAGGATCCAGGTCGTGTGTTTTTCTGAGCCAAAGAAAAGGGGACACTTGGCCTGCAGATCCGAGTTCTGATAGATACAGCACTTAAACACAAACTGCCATTGTGAAGATTGTAAGATCTCTGCACCCTGTGATTCGTCCTCAAAGGAAGCTCATTGTTTTGTTTTTCTTTGTTTGATTTTCTTGTTACTATCTCATCTCACTAACCCCCCACTTCGCCTTTATTCAATTAATTTAACTTATAACATTTATGGGTGAGGTTAATAACTCCCTTTCTGCAGTACTAGTAGCTAGTGACTGGAATTAGATTCCATATTTCCCCAGGGGAAATGAGTGTTACAGTGTGTTTCTAGACCAGTTTGAGATGAAAAGATGATCCTCATTAGAAACCCATTAACCTAGTCATTAGTGCCAGATCTGGGCCAACATGGAGTGGGGGGGGATCTAATTTGAGCACAATGACGTCTTATACTGTGACACCCCCAGCCTCGTTTCACACCTGGGGGTGTCGAGTGAAAATGTGTTTGTTTAGATTTTCAGTCTAAAATAACTTCCTGTGTTGACAGCCTTACTAGTGGTTGTAGAAGTAGAGCCAATTGTATGAATTAGCCATGATAAGGTGAGCCAGTTGTTTGAATTAGCCATGATAAGGTGAGCCAGTTGTTTGAATTAGCCATGATAAGGTGAGCCAGTTGTTTGAATTAGCCATGATAAGGTGAGCCAGTTGTTTGAATTAGCCATGATAAGGTGAGCCAGTTGTTTGAATTAGCCATGATAAGGTGAGCCAGTTGTTTGAATTAGCCATGATAAGGTGAGCCAGTTGTTTGAATTAGCCATGATAAGGTGAGCCAGTTGTTTGGATTAGCCATGATAAGGTGAGCCAGTTGTTTGAATTAGCCATGATAAGGTGAGCCAGTTGTTTGAATTAGCCAAGATAAGGTGAGCCAGTTGTTTGAATTAGCCATGATAAGGTGAGCCAGTGTTTTGAATTAGCCATGATAAGGTGAGCCAATTGTATGAATTAGCCATGATAAGGTGAGCCAATTGTATGAATTAGCCATGATAAGGTGAGCCAGTGTTTTGAATTAGCCAAGATAAGGTGAGCCAGTTGTTTGAATTAGCCAAGATAAGGTGAGCCAGTTGTTTGAATTAGCCATGATAAGGTGAGCCAGTTGTTTGAATTAGCCATGATAAGGTGAGCCAGTTGTTTGAATTAGCCATGATAAGGTGAGCCAGTTGTTTGAATTAGCCATGATAAGGTGAGCCAGTTGTTTGAATTAGCCATGATAAGGTGAGCCAGTTGTTTGAATTAGCCATGATAAGGTGAGCCAGTTGTTTGAATTAGCCATGATAAGGTGAGCCAGTTGTTTGAATTAGCCATGATAAGGTGAGCCAGTTGTTTGGATTAGCCATGATAAGGTGAGCCAGTTGTTTGAATTAGCCATGATAAGGTGAGCCAGTTGTTTGAATTAGCCAAGATAAGGTGAGCCAGTTGTTTGAATTAGCCATGATAAGGTGAGCCTGTTGTTTGAATTAGCCATGATAAGGTGAGCCAGTTGTTTGAATTAGCCATGATAAGGTGAGCCAGTTGTTTGAATTAGCCATGATAAGGTGAGCCAGTTGTTTGAATTAGCCAATGATAAGGTGAGCCAGTTGTTTGAATTAGCCATGATAAGAGCTGGAGCCTAGTTGTTTTGAATTAGCCATGATAAGGTGAGCCAGTTGTTTGAATTAGCCATGATAAGGTGAGCCAGTTGTTTGGATTAGCCATGATAAGGTGAGCCAGTTGTTTGAATTAGCCATGATAAGGTGAGCCAGTTGTTTGAATTAGCCAAGATAAGGTGAGCCAGTTGTTTGAATTAGCCATGATAAGGTGAGCCAGTGTTTTGAATTAGCCATGATAAGGTGAGCCAATTGTATGAATTAGCCATGATAAGGTGAGCCAATTGTATGAATTAGCCATGATAAGGTGAGCCAGTGTTTTGAATTAGCCATGATAAGGTGAGCCAGTTGTTTGAATTAGCCAAGATAAGGTGAGCCAGTTGTTTGAATTAGCCATGATAAGGTGAG
This sequence comes from Salvelinus alpinus, assembly GCF_045679555.1. Taxonomy (NCBI): domain Eukaryota; kingdom Metazoa; phylum Chordata; class Actinopteri; order Salmoniformes; family Salmonidae; genus Salvelinus; species Salvelinus alpinus. The sequence goes on from NC_092096.1 coordinate 25,921,329, forward strand.
CCAGTTGTTTGAATTAGCCATGATAAGGTGAGCCAGTTGTTTGAATTAGCCATGATAAGGTGAGCCAGTTGTTTGAATTAGCCATGATAAGGTGAGCCAGTTGTTTGAATTAGCCATGATAAGGTGAGCCAGTTGTTTGAATTAGCCATGATAAGGTGAGCCAGTTGTTTGAATTAGCCATGATAAGGTGAGCCAGTTGTTTGAATTAGCCATGATAAGGTGAGCCAGTTGTTTGAATTAGCCATGATAAGGTGAGCCAGTTGTTTGAATTAGCCATGATAAGGTGAGCCAGTTGTTTGAATTAGCCATGATAAGGTGAGCCAGTTGTTTGAATTAGCCATGATAAGGTGAGCCAGTTGTTTGAATTAGCCATGATAAGGTGAGCCAGTTGTTTGAATTAGCCATGATAAGGTGAGCCAGTTGTTTGAATTAGCCATGATAAGGTGAGCCAGTTGTTTGGATTAGCCATGATAAGGTGAGCCAGTTGTTTGAATTAGCCATGATAAGGTGAGCCAGTTGTTTGAATTAGCCAAGATAAGGTGAGCCAGTGTTTTGAATTAGCCATGATAAGGTGAGCCAGTGTTTTGAATTAGCCATGATAAGGTGAGCCAGTGTTTTGAATTAGCCATGATAAGGTGAGCCAGTTGTTTGAATTAGCCATGATAAGGTGAGCCAGTTGTTTGAAATAGCCATGATAAGGTGAGCCAGTTGTTTGGATTAGCCATGATAAGGTGAGCCAGTTGTTTGAATTAGCCAAGATAAGGTGAGCCAGTTGTTTGAATTAGCCATGATAAGGTGAGCCAGTGTTTTGAATTAGCCATGATAAGGTGAGCCAGTTTTTTGAATTAGCCATGATAAGGTGCGCCAGTTGTTTGAATTAGCCATGATAAGGTGAGCCAGTTGTTTGAATTAGCCATGATAAGGTGAGCCAGTTGTTTGAATTAGCCATGATAAGGTGAGCCAGTGTTTTGAATTAGCCATGATAAGGTGAGCCAGTTGTTTGAATTAGCCATGATAAGGTGAGCTGAGGTGTGTAATGTACTCTCAGTATATGTTGTGTAGGGTGGAGGAGTATGGTGGCTTTCATGCTCTTAACACTTTCATGTCCGTGATCAATGTTAATGAACATTTGAACCATTCTCTTTCTTTCTTTCTTTCTTTCTTTCTTTCTTTCTTTCTTTCTTTCTTTCTTTCTTTCTTTCTTTCTTTCTTTCTTTCTTTCTTTCTTTCTTTCTTTCTCTCTCTGCTTGCCACAAGCACTATGTCAACTCCTTAATTGAAAGGAAATATGTGTTAAAATTCCAACTCTATTTCTCTGTTTTTTTTGTCCAGACACTGGCATCCGCTGCAGAGGATTTTCAGATGTGGCATCGGTGGAAAAATGATCCTGAGGTGAGTGAGTGGTTGTGTAGATCAACATTATTAATATCCTCATTATCTCTGGATGCATTACCTATAGAAGCCTTGAACTCTATAAGAAGAGATTGATTTCATTCACGATCATATATGATTGTTGTAATTGCCAGCAGCTTACCACCCTGCATCCCACTGCTGGCTTGCCTCTGAAGCTAAGCAGGGTTGGTCCTGGTCAGTTCCTGGGTGGGAGACCAGATTCTGCTGAAGGTGGTGCTGGAGGGCCAGTAGAATGCGTTCTTTCCTCGGGTCTAAAAAACAATATCCCAATGCCCCAGGGCCAGTGATTGGGGATATTGCCCTGTGTAGCGTGCCTTCGTTCGGATGGGACATTAAACGGGTGTCCTGACTCTCTGTGGTCACTTATCATAAGAGTAGGGGTGTTAACCTGGCTAAATTCTCAATCTGGCCCTCATACCATCATGGCCACCCAATCATCCCTATCTTCCAATTGGCTCATTCACCCCCATCTCCCACTGTGACTATTCCCCAGGTTGTTGCTGTAAATGAGAATGCGTTCTCAGTCAACTTACCTGGTAAAAGAAACACATTGGATGATCATTTTTGTATAAAATCTCATTAGATTGACAATAGAGTTTTAATAGCGTTCAATTAAGTAGAATTCAATTACATTGCATTGGGACACATTCAGAGCCATGCACACACTGGGTCTTACTCTCTCAAATTCCCATTAAGCCAGTATACAGTGCATTCGGAAAGTATTCAGACCCCTTCCCTTTTTCCACATTAGTCTTATTCTAAAATGGATTAAATAAATGTTTTTCGTCATCAATCTACACACAATAGCCCATAATGACAAAGTGAAAACAGGTTTTTAGAAATGTTTGCAAATGTATTAAAAATAAAAAACATAAATACCGTATTTACATAAGTGTTCAGACCTTTTGCTATGAGACTCGAAATTGAGCACAGGTGCATCCTTTTTCCATTGATCATCCTTGAGATGTTTCTACAACTTAATTGGAGTCCATCTGTGGTAAATTCAATTGATTGGACATGATCTGGACAGGCACACACCTGTCTATATAAGGTCCCACAGTTGACAGTGCATGTCAGAGCAAAAACCAAGCCATGAGGTCAAAGGAATTGTCCGTAGAGCTCCGAGACAGGATTGTGTCGATGCACAGATCTGGAGAAGGGTACCAAAACATTTCCACAGCATTGGAGGTCCCCAAGAACACAGTGGTGTCCATCATTCTTAAATGGAAGAAGTTTGGAACCACCAAGACTCTTCCTAGAGCTGACCGCCCGGCCAAACTGAGCAATCGAGGGAGAAGGGCCTTGGTCAGGGAGGTGACCAAGAATCTGAGGGTCACTCTGACAGAGCTCCAGAGTTCTTCTGTGGAGATGGGAGAACCTTCCAGAAGGACAACCATCTCTGCAGCACTCCACCAATCAGGGTTTTATGGTAGAGTGGCCAGACGGAAGCCACTCCTCAGTAAAAGCCACATGACAGCCCGCTTGGAGTTTGCCAAAAGGCACCTAAAGGACTCGCAGACCGTGAGAAACAACATTATCTGGTCTGATGAAACCATGATTGAACTCTTTGGCCTGAATGCCAAGGGTCACATCTGAAGGAAACCTGGCACCATCCTACGGTGAAGCATGGTGGTGGCAGCATCATGCTGTGGGGATGTTTTTCAGCGGCAGGGACTGGGAGACTAGTCAGGATCGAGGGAAAGATGAACGGAGCAAAGTACAGAGAGCTCCTTGATGAAAACCTGCTCCAGAGCACTCAGGATCTCAGACTTGGACAAAGGTTCACCTTCCAACAGGACAACGACCCTAAGCACACAGCCAAGACAATGCAGGAGTGGCTTCGGGACAAGTCTCTAAATGTCCTTGAGTGGCCAAGCCAGAGCCCGGACTTGACCCAATCGAACATCTCTGGAGAGACCTGAAAATAGCTGTGCTGCGACGCTCCCCATCCAACCTGACAGAGCTTAAGAGGATCTGCAGAGAGGAATGGGAGAAACTCCCCAAAAGCTTGTAGTGTCATACCCAGGAAGACTCGAGGCTGTAGTCGCTGCCAAAGGTGCTTCAAAAAACTTTTGAGTAAAAGGTCTGAATACATACTGTATGTAAATGTGATATATCATATTTATTTTTATTTTTTTATAAATGTGCAAACATTTCTCTAAACCTGTTTTCGCTTTGACATTATGGGGTATTGTGTGTAGATTACTGAGATAAAAAAAGATATATATTTTTTAGAATAAGGCTGTAACGTAACAAAATGTGGGAAAAGCCGATGGGTCTGAATACTTTACGAATGCACTGTATATGAACACGATTCCAATAACCTTTTCTTCTACTTGAACTCACTCCCCATCGGACACATTTCTCTACTGAGCAGCCTGGCTCTGCACTTGATTAGTAGGCCTCATCATGAATTATGATGCACTTCCTCAACTCCCCATGTCCAAATGTTCTTTGTCCAAGCCACAACGTTTTTCTAATGAATTCAAATTGTTAATTTACTTCTTCTACTTAGTAATGCGAAAGCCACTCACTTTCGGCAGCCATATTGAAAATGACAAATTATATGTTTATATATATTTTTTTTTTACTGCCTCTATGTGGGAGAACTCCATTGCCTCCTATTAGCTTGAAACTAACCTGGACCGTGTCATTATAACCGCCTCCAATACTCCTTTTAATGTCTCTTCTCCATTAAAAGTTAATCATGTCTGATTCCTACACGCTCACGGGAAGTGTGTGTGTGTGTGCTCCATCTGTGCACATGCGTGTGTATGGGACAAAGTAGAAACGTGTGGGGAACAAAGTAGTATCTGCTTCATCCTGCTTTATGCTGCCGTGGTCTACTTCTTTGAGGCTTGGGATGTGTGACTGGATGGAGATGCTTGGCTAGCTTGGATAATTATCCCTTGGCGAAGAGTCATTAGTGTGAGAGTCCAGCGTTTTCTGTAACTAACGAGCAAATATTAGCTCACATGTTAGTCTTGGCCAATTAAGCCTGCACCGATGAAAGGACTCGGAGGTTGGCTTTTTCAGATTGTTTATGTTGAGCTAGCTAATTGATCCCAAGTGTGTGTGTCAACCAGGCAACGACAAACGAGGCTGAATGTAGTTTTCTCTATTCATTTCAGTTTCTTTAACCGCTGGCTTTCTCAGGCAATGTTGCGTGTCGTGAGGAGTGTCTTGGCTCCATGTGGCTCTTGCACGCGCTCAGTGAAAGTGTTAGGAGGAGAGCTCCGTGGTCCAGTCTGTCAGACAGCTGTGGTGTGACTACAGTCCGTTCCTCATCCCCCTCCTCACTCCTTCTCAATCCGTCCGGCCAACATCGCGGTTACAGCGTAGTCCTCCGTGAACTGCACCCGTGGGTGCGTGTGTGTGTACGTGCGTGTGTGTGTGTATGTGTGTGTGTATGTGTATTTGTGTACACAATCTGGTGTAGGAGATCAAATAATCCTGCACACACGCCTCATTTCTGTATGAAAGCCCAGAAGACGTCCTCCCTCCCTCAGGAGTTACATCACTTAAAAACATTTACCCCAGAACTCATTCACATCCATGCACGTAGATCACACACACACACACACACACACACACACACACACACACACACACACACACACACACACACACACACACACACACACACACACACACACACACACACACACACACACACACACACACACACACACACACCTAAGGAGGTGGGGAGTGTAGCCACAGTGCTTCAAAGCTAACATGAAGAGACCTCCTCATGATGGCTGTCAGGCCATCTTAATGTTGTGGAGCGACACACTAAGGTCACACTGTTTCACCCCTCAGGGATCTGAGTATATGAGAGATACAGTAGAAACTAAGACAGACAGACAGAGTGTGTGTATATGTGTGTGAGCTTGTGTGTAAGCTCTGCAAGGACTGCAGCCTGTCTCTCAGGAGGTGAGCAGATGCTGGAGCACCGCTGTCAGAACTGTCTATCGCTAACACCTAGCTCATCGCTAATGGCCTGGCGCTAACTATCGAGCCTCACACCACCAGCAGATCACAGGTGGGGGAACCGGCCTGTGTTTTATGTAGCGTTAGCCCCATGTTGCAGCGCCGGGGGTGGCAGGCAGGTGGTGCTAACCAGTGAACCGGCTCCATGTCCCCAAGGCGTCCATCTGTCAGCTAGGCTGGATAGGCTAGCTCGTTAGCGCCTGGCTTGCTCGTGCTCTGACAGGAAGCTCGCACAGCGGATGAAAGAGAGAGTTGGTTACAACACTACTGATGCTTTTGTGTCAAACACGCACACACACACACACACACACACACACACACACACACACACACACACACACACACACACACACACACACACACTGTATTAGGGGAGTACACACACACACACACACACACACACACACACACACACACACACACACACACACACACACACACACACACACACACACACACACACACACACACACACACACACACTGTATACACTGTATTAAGGGAGCACACACACACACACACACACACACACACACACACACACACACACACACACACACACACACACACACACACTGTATACACTGTATTAAGGGAGTACACACACACACACACACTGTATTAGGGGAGTACACACACACACACACACACACACACACACACACACACACACACACACACACACACACACACATATACTGTATTAGGGGAGTACAGACACACATACTGTATTAGGGGAGTACACACACTCCTGCATGTGAGACACACTCATAGTCATACGCAGAGAGTGAAGAAGTGCTTGAATTCACAAAATAAGAAAAATAATACAACCACACTGAAGAATGGAAAACAACATGAAATAGGAACACAGTTTCCACACGACTCTAACACTGTCTGAAAACTTTACAATGCACATTGATTTAAACCCCTACCAAAGACCTGCTGTGTTTATAAATCTGTGTTTTTCACATCTTTCTATTTCTCTCTCTTTCTCTTCCCTCCCGCCCTTTCTCCATAGCCTGATGACATCCATTACTACTATGCCAAAGAAAACGTGAGTACATTTCTACTGTTACTTCCTCCATGTATAACATGTGTTGTGAAGAGACTTGATCTGAGTCATATTGAGTCTGTATATTCAACAAAATCCCACCTGCACCCTCTGTCTTTGTAGCCGTGGTTACTAAACCTGTTGTAAAGCGTATTGATAGCCTTAAAGGATCCCCCCACATCCCCCAGCTGTGGCCCAGGCTCTAGAGCCCTGAAAAGACACAAAAAAGTTGCTACAGTACGCTAGGGTTAGTGTGTGTATTTGTTTGCATGTGCTTGTTCAAATGAGTGTGCATGCATGTTATGTCTAGTGTGTGTGTGTGTGTGTGTGTGTGTGTGTGTGTGTGTGTGTGTGTGTGTGTGTGCGTGTGAGGGATTATCTCAAGAACACGTATCTGTGCCTGTGATATCGTCTGCATCCCTTGGCCTCTGAAGTCATCTGTCTGATTTGATACTGGGGATCAGATAGTAATTCCACAGGGGGTGTGGTGATGGAACACATGCAGGCAGGCACACACCTCTCCTGAACAACTGATGTCATTCTGGCTTTGACGGGCCAAGACACAGGAGATCAGTACTGTCAGGCATCTGAATACACGCCAATATTATTCACAGCCACAGGAGATGGAGCAAGCGCCACACAGACACACGCATGTGTTATCATACAACGCACCATAATGCAAAGTGACAGACACACACACACACACAATACTTTGTATTCACCAAATCCATGCAGTATACTCTCCATTGACCTCCAATTTGCGTCAATAATATCTCATTCCTTTGGTCTTTTTCCCTTATAGCTGGACTCAAATGATACAGAGGTCAAGAAGCCAAACCGGCTTTATCCAGAGTTTAAGGAAGACGAGCAATTTAGACGCCTCATCTCCTACAACACCACAGCAGTCCACATACCCACGGACATATACGAGGGCTGTGAGTACACACACACACGCGCGCGTTTTGTACAGTATTTATAGCATGTTTCCATGACATTTTGGTCAGTCAGTTTCTCAGAATGTGTGTAGTAGTCAGCTGATGGTCCGGCCAATGCTTGCAGTCTAAATTTAGCCCTGCCTAGCCCAGCCATTGGGCAGCAGACCTGGCACCCCGAGTCACCCCGGTCACCAGCTGCTCCTCGCTCTCCCACCCACAACCTCATGAGAGAATCACACTGAATGTCAATGAAACTGCCATGATTTTTTTTTCTTGTGTGAAGCTTGTGTGGATACTTTCTGGGTCTTTCTCAGTCTTTCTGCGTCCATGTCTTTCTCTAGTCTTAATTTTGCTCCATCATGCTCTTCTTTAATGCTTGTCTGATCCGCCCTCGGCTCGGTCTGTCACTCGTCTTACCACCCTCGGCTCGGTCTGTCACTCGTCTTACCACCCTCAGCTCGGTCTGTCACTCGTCTTACCACCCTCGGCTCGGTCTGTCACTCGTCTTACCACCCTCGGCTCGGTCTGTCACTCGTCTTACCACCCTCGGCTCGGTCTGTCACTCGTCTTACCACCCTCGGCTCGGTCTGTCACTCGTCTTACCACCCTCGGCTCGGTCTGTCACTCGTCTTACCGCCCTCGGCTCTGTCTGTCACTCCTCTTATCGCCCTCGGCTCTGTCTGTCACTCCTCTTATCGCCCTCGGCTCTGTCTGTCACTCCTCTTATCGCCCTCGGCTCTGTCTGTCACTCCTCTTATCGCCCTCGGCTCTGTCTGTCACTCCTCTTATCGCCCTGGGCTCTGTCTGTCACTCCTCTTATCGCCCTCGGCTCTGTCTGTCACTCCTCTTATCGCCCTCGGCTCTGTCTGTCACTCCTCTTATCGCCCTCGGCTCTGTCTGTCACTCCTCTTATCGCCCTCGGCTCTGTCTGTCACTCCTCTTATCGCCCTCGGCTCTGTCTGTCACTCCTCTTATCGCCCTCGGCTCTGTCTGTCACTCCTCTTATCGCCCTCGGCTCTGTCTGTCACTCCTCTTATCGCCCTCGGCTCTGTCTGTCACTCCTCTTATCGCCCTCGGCTCTGTCTGTCACTCCTCTTATCGCCCTCGGCTCTGTCTGCCACTTTTTCTTTAACACTCACAATTTAACATATTATCTTTCATTGCTTGTCTGCCTCCTCTCACTCGTTCTCTCCTCTTTCTGCTTTAATTTCAATCTCTTTTACACTAGAACAGCTGGGCCTTGAGGGACCCCCCTTCAAGCTAATGAGCAGTCATTTTGACTACAACATTCTAACAGTGTAATTAATACATTTAATATATGCTATTGCGAAAATAATAGTTTGGTTGTGTTTATGAAGGTCTAAGGTACTTTTTATTTCATTAGTTTGTGACTAGGCTATGTGTAAAAACAATAAAAACATAACATTAAAATGTTCAATGCATTTTATTAATGGAGTGCCTTTGCTACAATTATGAAACAGAAGGCGTATGTGTTGGAACACGCTAACAGCTTCTTTTTATAACAACACACAAAAAATACCCCAAAATACAACATTCACCATGACGCATGGACAGTAAGACACAAGGTCAAATGATAGAAACATCAGTATCCTAAACATCATTATAAGTGACAAGTGTGCTTGAGAAACAGTAAAAATTATAATGAGAAACAGTGAGCATTATAATGAATATAAGTGTCAATAAGACAGCAGTAAAAAATAGTCAATTATTGAAACTACACATGTGGATACCATGGTGAATTTCTGTTTCTTTGTCATCAAAACGGAGGTAATGTATGATCTCTCTGAAGCGATCCCATGACATGGTTTCTCCAAAGAAAAGTATCTCAGACATGTCTGACCAGAAGCTCTCCATACACTCGCTCTTTCCACCGAATACTCCACGGACATACAGGATTGAAATGAACACTTCCAGCTCATCAACAGACAGATCCCAGGCAGTGTCTCCTTGCTCCGTGTGCATCTTAGCCACGGTACAGTCTCTGAATGCTGTAGCATGTACATGTCACATAAACAACGACAGATGGTGAGTGCATTGCTGATGTTGTTTTTTGCTTGAGATGTAGAGCCTGCTATCTCAGTGATGACATTTTGTGCAGATAATCGTCCCGTAGTATTGTCACCGGCTAGTTCCATCTAAATGGTGTCGTCCCTTCCTATCTCACTAATTCATTTGGTGGTGGCGTGGGCGTGCACAACATTCTTGCTTTTTTGCTTAGGCCTCGGAGGTGTCTATGTTCATTATGCCACTAGGTGTCTATGTTCATTATGCCACTAGGTGTCTATGTTCGTTATGCCACTAGGTGTCTATGTTCATTATGCCACTAGGTGTCCATGTTCATTATGCCACTAGGTGTCTATGTTCGTTATGCCACTAGGTGTCTATGTTCGTTATGCCACTAGGTGTCTATGTTCGTTATGCCACTAGGTGTCTATGTTCATTATGCCACTAGGTGTCTATGTTCATTATGCCACTAGGTGTCTATGTTCATTATGCCACTAGGTGTCTATGTTCATTATGCCACTAGGTGTCTATGTTCATTATGCCACTAGGTGTCTATGTTCATTATGCCACTAGGTGTCTATGTTCATTATGCCACTAGGTGTCTATGTTCATTATGCCACTAGGTGTCTATGTTCGTTATGCCACTAGGTGTCTATGTTCATTATGCCACTAGGTGTCCATGTTCATTATGCCACTAGGTGTCTATGTTCATTATGCCACTAGGTGTCTATGTTCTTTATGCCACTAGGTGTCTATGTTCGTTATGCCACTAGGTGTCTATGTTCATTATGCCACTAGGTGTCTATGTTCGTTATGCCACTAGGTGTCTATGTTCATTATGCCACTAGGTGTCTATGTTCATTATGCCACTAGGTGTCTATGTTCGTTATGCCACTAGGTGTCTATGTTCATTATGCCACTAGGTGTCTATGTTCATTATGCCACTAGGTGTCTATGTTCGTTATGCCACTAGGTGTCTATGTTCATTATGCCACTAGGTGTCTATGTTCGTTATGCCACTAGGTGTCTATGTTCATTATGCCACTAGGTGTCCATGTTCATTATGCCACTAGGTGTCTATGTTCGTTATGCCACTAGGTGTCTATGTTCATTATGCCACTAGGTGTCTATGTTCGTTATGCCACTAGGTGTCTATGTTCATTATGCCACTAGGTGTCTATGTTCTTTATGCCACTAGGTGTCTATGTTCGTTATGCCACTAGGTGTCTATGTTCGTTATGCCACTAGGTGTCTATGTTCGTTATGCCACTAGGTGTCTATGTTCGTTATGCCACTAGGTGTCTATGTTCATTATGCCACTAGGTGTCTATGTTCGTTATGCCACTAGGTGTCTATGTTCATTATGCCACTAGGTGTCTATGTTCATTATGCCACTAGGTGTCTATGTTCATTATGCCACTAGGTGTCTATGTTCATTATGCCACTAGGTGTCTATGTTCGTTATGCCACTAGGTGTCTATGTTCGTTATGCCACTAGGTGTCTATGTTCGTTATGCCACTAGGTGTCTATGTTCGTTATGCCACTAGGTGTCTATGTTCGTTATGCCACTAGGTGTCTATGTTCATTATGCCACTAGGTGTCTATGTTCGTTATGCCACTAGGTGTCTATGTTCATTATGCCACTAGGTGTCTATGTTCGTTATGCCACTAGGTGTCTATGTTCGTTATGCCACTAGGTGTCCATGTTCGTTATGCCACTAGGTGTCCATGTTCGTTATGCCACTAGGTGTCTATGTTCATTATGCCGCTAGGTGTCTATGTTCGTTATGCCACTAGGTGTCTATGTTCGTTATGCCACTAGGTGTCTATGTTCGTTATGCCACTAGGTGTCCATGTTCGTTATGCCACTAGGTGTCTATGTTCATTATGCCGCTAGGTGTCCATGTGCGTTATGCCACTAGGTGTCTATGTTCATTATGCCACTAGGTGTCTATGTTCGTTATGCCACTAGGTGTCTATGTTCGTTATGCCACTAGGTGTCTATGTTCGTTATGCCACTAGGTGTCTATGTTCATTATGCCACTAGGTGTCCATGTTCATTATGCCGCTAGGTGTCCATGTTCATTATGCCGCTAGGTGTCCATGTTCATTATGCCACTAGGTGTCCATGTTCATTATGCCACTAGGTGTCCATGTTCATTATGCCACTAGGTGTCCATGTTCATTATGCCACTAGGTGTCTATGTCCGTTATGCCACTAGGTGTCCATGTTCGTTATGCCACTAGGTGTCCATGTTCGTTATGCCACTAGGTGTCTATGTTCATTATGCCACTAGGTGTCTATGTTCGTTATGCCACTAGGTGTCCATGTTCATTATGCCACTAGGTGTCCATGTTCGTTATGCCGCTAGGTGTCCATGTTCGTTATGCCACTAGGTGTCTATGTTCGTTATGCCACTAGGTGTCCATGTTCATTATGCCACTAGGTGTCTATGTTCATTATGCCACTAGGTGTCTATGTTCATTATGCCACTAGGTGTCTATGTTCGTTATGCCACTAGGTGTCTATGTTCATTATGCCACTAGGTGTCTATGTTCATTATGCCACTAGGTGTCCATGTTCATTATGCCACTAGGTGTCTATGTTCGTTATGCCACTAGGTGTCCATGTTCGTTATGCCACTAGGTGTCCATGTTCGTTATGCCACTAGGTGTCCATGTTCATTATGCCACTAGGTGTCTATGTTCATTATGCCACTAGGTGTCTATGTTCATTATGCCACTAGGTGTCTATGTTCGTTATGCCACTAGGTGTCTATGTTCATTATGCCACTAGGTGTCTATGTTCGTTATGCCACTAGGTGTCTATGTTCATTATGCCACTAGGTGTCCATGTTCGTAATGTCACTAGGTGTCCATGTTCGTTATGCCACTAGGTGTCCATGTTCGTTATGCCACTAGGTGTCCATGTTCGTTATGCCACTAGGTGTCCATGTTCGTTATGCCACTAGGTGTCCATGTTCGTTATGCCACTAGGTGTCCATGTGCGTTATGCCACTAGGTGTCCATGTTCGTTATGCCACTAGGTGTCCATGTTCGTTATGCCACTAGGTGTCCATGTTCGTTATGCCACTAGGTGTCCATGTTCGTTATGCCACTAGGTGTCCATGTTCGTTATGCCACTAGGTGTCCATGTTCGTTATGCCACTAGGTGTCCATGTTCGTTATGCCACTAGGTGTCCATGTTCGTTATGCCACTAGGTGTCCATGTTCGTTATGCCACTAGGTGTCCATGTTCGTTATGCCACTAGGTGTCCATGTTCATTATGCCACTAGGTGTCCATGTTCTTTATGCCACTAGGTGTCCATGTTCATTATGCCACTAGGTGTCCATGTTCTTTATGCCACTAGGTGTCCATGTTCATTATGCCACTAGGTGTCCATGTTCATTATGCCAGTAGGTGTCCATGTTCATTATGCCACTAGGTGTCTATGTTCATTATGCCACTAGGTGTCCATGTTCTTTATGCCACTAGGTGTCCATTTTCATTATGCCACTAGGTGTCCATGTTCGTTATGCCACTAGGTGTCCATGTTCGTTATGCCACTAGGTGTCCATGTTCGTTATGCCACTAGGTGTCCATGTTCTTTATGCCACTAGGTGTCCATGTTCTTTATGCCACTAGGTGTCCATGTTCATTATGCCACTAGGTGTCTATGTTCGTTATGCCACTAGGTGTCCATGTTCGTTATGCCACTAGGTGTCCATGTTCGTTATGCCACTAGGTGTCCATGTTCGTTATGCCACTAGGTGTCCATGTTCATTATGCCACTAGGTGTCCATGTTCTTTATGCCACTAGGTGTCCATGTTCATTATGCCAGTAGGTGTCCATGTTCTTTATGCCACTAGGTGTCTATGTTCATTATGCCACTAGGTGTCCATGTTCATTATGCCAGTAGGTGTCCATGTTCTTTATGCCACTAGGTGTCCATGTTCATTATGCCAGTAGGTGTCCATGTTCGTTATGCCACTAGGTGGTATGTTCTCCATGTCTTCACACTGAGCTCACTCTAGGCTAAGGCCTATTCTAGGGATATGTGTTGACTCCCTCCTCTTAACACTAGGTGAACGTCTCTATGTGGATAAAAAGTTTGTGCCTATTTTTTATTTGTATTTTTATAGGGGACAACAGTGAAAACCACTCCAAACAGGGAACAGTGTGATCTATCATGATCTGTTCCCAGACCAGGGCTATTTCTGTAGGCTTTATCGAGAGAAGACTGGATGTCACAACACTCATTGATCCAGACTCAGTTTCAGTTCCAACAGGGTCGTGGTGTGAAAATGAACAGGAGGTGTGATTTGTGGGAATTATGATGGTGTTGATTGAGGTGATTTAGATGGCCTGGTTTTAGCGGTGGGTTGGGGGGGGTGTGTGTATGTGTGTGTGTGTGTGTGTGTGTGTGTGTGTGTGTGTGTAGCATATGTGACATAGCTAGTGAGCATTAGACATCACCTTCCTTAAGATCTACAAGTCACTGTCACTCATGGAGGAAAACGCTAGGCTCTTGTTCCATCAGCTCACACATTGGTGTATTCAGTTTGTGAGCTGTGTGTGTGTGTGTGTGTTTGTGCACGTGGTTCTGTGTGTGTGTGTGTGTGTGTGCGCACGCGCACGCTCCATCAGTGTGTTGGTAATAGTGCAGGGAGGCTGCTGTGTATTGTGTTGCTCTGAATGACTAAAATGGGGGTTGTAGTGTACGGCTGGGTGACTACAGGGATGATAGAGAGGCTCTCAGTGACCCTGTACCCCTGGGGCCTCTTTTAGCATAGGCACACTGAGGACACAGGGCACCCTGCGCATGTATGGACACACACACACACACACACACACACACACACACACACACACACACACACACACACACACACACACACACACACACACACACACACACACACACACACACACACACACACACACACACACAAACAAGTATGCATACCTGAGGTTATGGATGTATTTATTCGTCATTTAGTTACTGGCTCAGATAGTGTGTAGTGGGCCAGTATAAGGTGAGCTTCAAAAGTATTGGGACAGTGACACACTTTTCGTTGATTTGGCTCTGTACTCCAGCATTTTGGATTAGAAATTATACAATGGCTATGAGGATTAAAGTGCAGACTGTCAGCTTATATTTTGGGGGTGTTTTCATCCATATCGGGTGAAACGTTTTAGAAATTACAGCACTTTTTGTTCATAGTCCCCCAATTTTAGGGGACCAAAAGTACTGGGACAAATTCACTTGTGTATTAAAGTAGTAGAAAGTTAAGTATTTGCTACTTTAATACACATATGTGAATTTGTCACAATATTTTTGGTCCCCTAAAAGGGGGGGAGGGACTCTGTACAAAAAGAAAAAGCTACCACGTCTCAGTCTCACGTCAGAATTAGACTTTCATCCGTTTCTTAACCCTCAAATTTCTAAGTTGTTGCAAACGTCAAATTTGGAAGTATTTATAAGGTGATAATTTAACATCCAAATTGCTAGAGTACAGAGCCAAAATAACAACACGTGTCACTTTTCCAATACCTTTGGAGCTCACTGTATAATCCTGCATATGATGGAGGTATTGATGAGTCTTTAGGTCTGTCCGTCCATCTACAGACGTGTTGATCATTATCATGCACATGACGGATGGATGGACGAGCGCGTCCAGATATTTTTACGAGTGGGAATGAGCAATGATGAAGGGGGGGGGTGGGTGGGAAGGAGGTAGCGGGTAGGACAGGGAGGGGGAGTGGGTCCAGGAATGATTCATCCCTCTCTTTTCCTCTCGCTCTGGTGGTCTCATTCGCTCTCTTTCTCTGTCCCCTCTTTTTTTGCTTTCTCCCTTTCTCTTTCTCTCCTTTTCACTCATGCACACATTTTCTCACTCTATCTTTCTCTCGCTGTGGCTCTGAGGGGCTGATGGGGGATTTAGCGACGCACCCCACAGTCACAGCCTGTCTGTCCCTTCCTCTATTCGTCCGATTGTTTATGGTGTTACTCATCCCTCTATCCCGCCACCTCTACCTACATTCCTCTATCTCTCTACCTCTCCCTACATTCCTCTATCCCTCTACCTCTCCCTACATTCCTCTATCCCTCTACCTCTCCCTACATTCCTCTATCCCTCTCTCTCTCCTAGGATGGGCTGCCACATCAATGCTACTTCAGCTGGCTGGTGCTGTCATCGTTGCCATGGAGGTGTGTGTGTGAGCGCCAGAGTGGGCTGGGTGGTGTGTGTGTGTGTAGATAGGCGGGGTGGTAAGTTGATTACAGGACATTGTCTAGACTAGGCCAAGTGTCCTTGTGGGTTTGATGGCTGAATCAAGGTTTGATGAGGTGTCCCACCCTCCCTCTCTCTTTCAATCTCTCTTTCTCTCACATTCTCTATTCTAATGTATATTTTTACCCATATTTTCCTCCTTTGACTTTCACATTCCTCTCCTTTCTCTCTTTGTTTTGGTTTGTTCACTCTATCCATCACTCTCTCCATCTCCTCCTCTCTCTGTCTCTTTTCCATCTCCCCCCTCTGTCTCTTCGTCTTTTCCCTATGTCCCCCCCTTTCTCCGTCTCTTCTCCATCTCCCCTCTCTCCATTTCTTCCCTCTCTCCCCATCCTTCTTCTCTCTCCCTCTCTTCCTGCTCTCTCTCTCTGCTCTCCAGTTCAGTCTAATAATAGCAGGGTGTAGAGGCTGTCACTCCTCCACAGTGGGGCCTGCTGATTGGAACCTTTCTCCCTGCTGATTTGGTGTGGGTGGGGAATAGGGACATGTGTGTGTATATGTGTGTTTGTGTGTGCGCGCGTGCCTATTGGTATGGGTTTGAGATTGAAAATGAGTGTTTGTGTGCACGAGATTGAAATAGTATTTGTGTGTGCATTTGCATCATGCAAGTGTGTGTGTGTGTGTGTTCTCACTCATTAGGAGGATTGGCGTGTGTAGTATGAGTGTTGGAGGCTCAGTTTGGAAATGGAACTCTGACTCGCCTGATGCCCGTTAGCGTCAACCCTGTGTGTCACCTGTCAACTCCATACATACACTGGCCCAGACGAGCTCAGACACTCTGAGGGTGTGTGTGTTTATTAGGGTGTGTGTATGAGTATGCAACAAAAAGTGTGTGTGATCTGTCTGTTGTGATGTCACAGTCCCTGTGGCAAAGCTCGTAGCGTACAAATATTTTTCTTCTCTCGTTTGCTCTGCTCAATACATTGGGCTTGTCGTCTGTTAAGCTGAGAAGAACACATTTCTTTCTCTCCATATCTCTCCCTTCTGTTTATCTCTCTCCCTCTGTTTATCTCCATATCTCTCCCTCCCTTCTCGGTATCTCTCCATCTCTCCCTCCCTTCTCCGTATCTCTCCCACCCTTCTCTATTTATCTCCATATCTCTCCCACCCTTCTATTTATCTCCATATCTCTCCCACCCTTCTCTGTTTATCTCCATATCTCTCCCACTTTTCTCTGTTTCTCTCCATATCGCTCCCTCTCTTCTCCATATCTCCCCCTCTTCTCTGTATCTCTCCCTCTCATCTCTGTATCTCTCCCTCTCATCTCTGTATCTCTCCCTCTCTTCTCTGTATCTCTCCATATCTCTCCCTCTCTTCTCCATATCTCTCCCTCTCTTCTCCATATCTCTCCCTCTCTTCTCCATATCTCCCCCTCATCTCTGTATCTCTCCCTCTCTTCTCTGTATCTCTCCATATCTCTCCCTCTCTTCTCCATATCTCTCCCTCTCTTCTCCATAGCTCTCCCTCCCTTCTCTGTATCTCTCCATATCTCTCTCTCCCTTATCTGTATCTCTCCATATCTCTCTTTCTCTTCTCTGTATCTCTTCACATATCTCCCTCTCTTCTCCATATCTCTCCCTCCCTTCTCTGTATCTCTCCATATCTCTCTCTCCCTTCTCCGCATCTCTCCCTCTCTTCTCCGTATCTCTCCCTCTCTTCTCCATATCTCTCCCTCTCTTCTCCATATCTCCCCCAAATCTCTGAAGTTGGAGACTTTTATCTCCCTCAACAACTTTAAACATCTGCTATCTGAGCAGCTAACCGATCGCTGCAGCTGTACATAGTCCATCGGTATATAGCCCACCCAATTTACCTACCTCACCCCCATACTGTTTTTATTTATTTATTTACTTTTCTGCTCTTTTGCACACCAGTATCTCTACTTGCACATGATCATCTGATGATTTATCACTCCAGTGTTAATCTGCTAAATTGTAATTATTCGCTCCTATGGCCTATTTATTGCCTACCTCATGCCTTTTGCACACATTGTATATAGATTCTCTTTTTTTCCCCCTACTATGTTATTGACTTGTTTATTGTTTACTCCATGTGTAACTCTGTGTTGTTGTCTGTTCACACTGCTATTCTTTATCTTGGCCAGGTCACAGTTGCAAATGAGAACTTGTTCTCAACTAGCCTACCTGGTTAAATAAAGGTGAAATAAAATAAAAAGTGTGTCTGTGTGTGTAGTTATTTAGTTAGACCGGTAAGCAGCACCAGAAAGGCCTTAGCACTAATTTGAGGGGATATATTATCATGTTTGGCAACAATGGTCATCTCACAGAGATCCTATTAAATTCTCGATGTAATTCAAAGCCACGTAGTGTCATGTAAATGCATCATAGTGCAGAAACCACAATGACCCAACTCTCTCAATACATGGCTCTGATGTCATTCCCTTGGGTCAGCCTTGGGCACGTGTGGGTTTCCCTTACTTACCCTCCTTAGAAGCAGAATGATCCTTATTGTGGCCTTGGGTCCTGATTGGTCAGCCCGTCAGGTGGTGTGTACAGTCTGTGTGTTGGTGGTACCAGACCCAGTCTCAGAGTGGACTTTGACAGACGGTGCCTTGGGCAGAGATGCCCAGGATGAACGAAGTAGCTTTAATAACAGTGTGAACACATCCCAGAGTGAATGAAGTAGCTTTAATAACAGTGTGAACCCATCCCAGGGTGAATGAAGTAGCTTTAATAACAGTGTGAACCTATCCCAGGGTGAATGAAGTAGCTTTAATAACAGTGTGAACCCATCCCAGAGTGAATGAAGTAGCTTTAATAACAGTGTGAATGAAGTAGCTTTAATAACAGTGTGAACCCATCCCAGAGTTAATGAAGTAGCTTTAATAACAGTGTGAACACATCCCAGAGTGAATGAAGTAGCTTTAATAACAGTGTGAACCCATCCCAGGGTGAATGAAGTAGCTTTAATAACAGTGTTAACACATCCCAGAGTGAATGAAGTAGCTTTAATAACAGTGTGAACCCATCCCAGGGTGAATGAAGTAGCTTTAATAACAGTGTGAACCCATCCCAGGGTGAATGAAGTAGCTTTAATAACAGTGTGAACCCATCCCAGAGTGAATGAAGTAGCTTTAATAACAGTGTGAACCCATCCCAGGGTGAATGAAGTAGCTTTAATAACAGTGTTAACACATCCCAGGGTGAATGAAGTAGCTTTAATAACAGTGTGAACCCATCCCAGAGTGAATGAAGTAGCTTTAATAACAGTGTGAACCCATCCCAGAGTGAATGAAGTAGCTTTAATAACAGTGTGAACCCATCCCAGAGTGAATTAAGTAGCTTTAATAACAGTGTGAACACATCCCAAAGTGAATGAAGTAGCTTTAATAACAGTGTGAACCCATCCCAAAGTGAATGAAGTAGCTTTAATAACAGTGTGAACCCATCCCAGAGTGAATGAAGTAGCTTTAATAACAGTGTGAACCCATCCCAGAGTGAATGAAGTAGCTTTAATAACAGTGTGAACCCATCCCAGAGTGAATGAAGTAGCTTTAATAACAGTGTGAACACATCCCAAAGTGAATGAAGTAGCTTTAATAACAGTGTGAACCCATCCCAGAGTGAATGAAGTAGCTTTAATAACAGTGTGAACACATCCCAGAGTGAATGAAGTAGCTTTAATAACAGTGTGAACACATCCCAGAGTGAATGAAGTAGCTTTAATAACAGTGTGAACCCATCCCAGAGTGAATGAAGTAGCTTTAATAACAGTGTTAACACATCCCAAAGTGAATGAAGTAGCTTTAATAACAGTGTTAACACATCCCAAAGTGAATGAAGTAGCTTTAATAACAGTGTTAACACATCCCAAAGTGAATGAAGTAGCTTTAATAACAGTGTTAACACATCCCAAAGTGAATGAAGTAGCTTTAATAACAGTGTTAACACATCCCAAAGTGAATGAAGTAGCTTTAATAACAGTGTTAACACATCCCAAAGTGAATGAAGTAGCTTTAATAACAGTGTTAACACATCCCAAAGTGAATGAAGTCCAGTGCCTTGCAAAAGTATTCATCCCCCTTGGCGTTTTTCCTATTTTGTTCATTACAACCTGTAATTTAAATGGATATTTATTTTTGATTTCATGTAATGGACAAGGACATACACAAAATAGTCCAAATTGGTGAAGTGAAAAGAAAAATGTAACTTAAAAAAAGTCTATATAAAAATGGAAAATTCGTGCGTGCATATGTATTCACCCCCTTTGCTATGTAGCCCCTAAATAAGATCTGGTGCAACCAATTACCTTCAGAAGTCACATCATTTGTTAAATAATGTCAACCTGTGTGCAATCTAAGTGTCACATGATCTCAGTATATATATACACCTGTTCTGAAAGAAATATTTAGCATCTTCAAAGTGGTAGGCATGTTGTGCAAATCAAATGATACAAACCCCCCCAAAATCCATTTTAATTCTAGGTTGTAAGGCAACAAAATAGGAAAAATGCCAAGGGGGGAACAAGCCACTGTAGCTTTAATAAGTGTGAACACATCCCAGAGTGAATGAAGTAGCTTCTTAGGGTTAGGGTCCTTTTTTCTCCATTTCCGCCTGACTGACGTGCCAAAAGTAAACTGCCTGTTGCTCAGGTCCTGAAGACAGGATATGCATATAATTGGTACCATTGGAAAGAAAACACTTTGAATAACAGTGTGAACATATCACAGAGTGAAGGAAGTAGCTTTAATAACAGTGTGAACACATCCCACAGGGAGGAACCACACAATCATAGGACTGTGACACAAACACACAATAACTCATTAATTCTCTCACACACACATGAACACACACGCACAAACACACACACGAGGCAAAGGGGTGTTTGATAATCCCAAAGCCCTAACCTTTGTGTGTCTGTGGGTGTCTCTTACCCTCCAGCTGCAGCTATTCATTGAATAGCCCAGGCGAGAGCAGACATACAAACCCACATACACCGCTACTCACACACACACAACTCTCCACTCGGTGACAAACCTCCTGGAAAACTCTCAACCTTATCTTACCCTTCTGGCAGAGCCTGAAGCCTGGGACAACATTTGGGCTCTCGCCTAGCCGAGGAAGGCCCGAGTTGCGATGATTGGTGATATGTGATAGTCAGCTGACGGCTCAAGGCGAATATACAGAATTGGTCATCTTGAGAACCTGTTGCTTGTGTGAAAATAGCTTTAGGCTAAGCAAGTGGGCCAAATCCTAACATAACATCTTCATTAAAATCTCCACCCAAATCTCCCATTGACTTCAATGCAAGATTGAGGCAAAAACCAAATGCGCTTGCGAAAAGGAGGGAAGTGTTGGAACAGGGCCCAGGGAGTGCAGTAGTAGTGAATGGTGAGTATCGTTGAGTGAAAGGCTCTCTCTGATAGGATGATTGCAGGCTTTCACCACAGCCCCTTTCTGATACTGTAATCACAGCCAAGTGGAGTAATTACAGTGCTGATAGGACCACGGCAGCTGGCCAAGACACAGAATGACTGTCATGTCATCTCTGTGATAGTCCCATTTTTCTGATGGTTTCTTCTTCTCCTCTTTTCTCTTCATTAGTTCATCCTTTTGTCCTCCTCCATTCACTCCAGTCTCAGGACACTCCTCTGTCAACTCTCTTCTCTTCTCTACTTGGTTGTTTTCACGTCCTCTCTGTCTGTCCGCTCCCCTCATCCCTCTTTCCTCCTGACCCTCCTATGCCCTCTCCCTCTCTCCTCCTGACCCTCCTATGCCCTCTCCCTCTCTCCTCCTGACCCTCCTATGCCCTCTCCCTCTCTCCTCCTGACCCTCCTATGCCCTCTCCCTCTCTCCTCCTGACCCTCCTATGCCCTCTCCCTCTCTCCTCCTGACCCTCCTATGCCCTCTCCCTCTTGTTTCTCTCCATTCACCCGTTACAGAAAAAAGCACATGATTTCACGTGTGGAAAATCACATGATTTCCCATACATTTTTACATGTGAAAACATGTTTTTGGAACACTTCAGATGTGATTACGTTGTCACATGTTGTCACATTAACTTCACACAAGATCACGTGATCACATGAAAACATGTATTTTTTGAACACTTCACAAGTGTTCATGTGTAATTCATGTGGTTTTTCCCTAAGGGTCCCATCCCTGGTTCTCTCTCCTTTTCTCCCATCCCTGGTTCTCTCTCCTTTTCTCCCATCCCTGGTTCTCTCTCCTTTCTCCCATCCCTGGTTCTCTCTCCTTTTCTCCCATCCCTGGTTCTCTCTCCTTTCTCCCGTCCCTGGTTCTCTCTCCTTTCTCCCATCCCTGGTTCTCTCTCCTTTCTCCCATCCCTGGTTCTCTCCTCCTTTTCTGTCACCTCTTCCTCTCTTTTGATCATCCTCCTCCTTCCCTTCCTCCTCTTTGTTCATGTTCTCTGCTCTTTATTTTCTGGTGATTATGACCAGGCTATTCTCTGTCTGTTGTAGCCGGGCTGTGTTGAGAGAGAAAGCCTAATGTCCAGGTTGATTGATGTGTCCCCGCGGCAACACTGTTGTTGTGCTGTGACCCTGGTCAATTGGGATGCGTGGCGGCCATTAGTGATTTAACACCGCTCTGCCACCCACACACAAGCATGCAGACACACACAAATGCACACACACACAGACATAGACATGGATAGGCACACACACACACTTCCCTGAAACTAGACCTGACCAGGGCTTGTGTTACCGTGGTGATCCGTCCCCCTCTTCTGTCTCAATCACGGCGACCTCGACCATCGCTGTGGTGACAGACACATTGCCGTGGAGATGAATTTGTTTACACGAAGCTGTGATTTGTTCTAGGCGTTTGGGTTTCATTAGGGCTCTAGGCCCCACCCCTGATGTGGCTGTTGAGGCTGATCAATGGTCCCCGGCCTAAACTCTCTCTTCTGTCTCCCCATTACTCTTTTTCTTCTTCCTGTCTTCCTATCCTTCTCTCTTCCTCTCCTCACACTCGCACTCTCTCTCGCTCTTTCTCCCTGTCTCTCTCTCTCTTCGTCTCTTCATGCTCACACTCTCTTTTTCTGTCTCTCTGTCTCTTTCCCATCTCTCCACCTGGTTTTATGTTCTATAATCTCCATGTTACTACCATGTTCAAAGCCCTATGTCCTCTGTGTCTGTGTTGGTATAGTGCACGGTGTGTCAGCTGCATCAGTGTGTATATTTCACTGGTAGATCACACAGCTGTGCTAGTGTTGACTCCATGAGATCTGACATGTGGCCCATTTGCTGTATAGATGAAGTGGGTTGTTATTTAGTCTGTCTCATCTTTTTCCTTTCCTCTCTCATTCGTCCATCTCGTTCTGTCTCTCTCTCACCTATACTATGAGGCAGCAGCATTACCCCATCTCTCTTGTTGTCCTCTCTCCCCTCTTTTCTCACATGTTCTCCTCTCTCTCTCTCTCTCTCCCCCCACCTCTTTCCCGCCCCACCTCTCTCTCCCCTCTCTCTCCCCACTAGCACCCCTCTCCCCTTTCTCTTCCCTCCCCCACTCTCCCTCCCCCTCCCCTCCTCTCTGAGCGTAGCTATGTTGGTTTGCTGATGCTTTGGGCTGTGAATCATGCGTAACATCAGCTTGACATGCTGCCATCCCTGTGCCACTCTTTTGGGGAAAACACTACATTTTTTTACCTAATTAGATACAGGGTGTATTAGCCAAATAGCATTACTAGCTACTATTAAAAAATCAGCTTTATCTCTCTGTCTCTCTTTGTATCTGTGGTCTCTCTCTTTCTCTCTCTCCGGTTGTCTCTCTTTCTCTCTCTCCGGTTGTCTCACTCCCTCCCTCCCTCTCGGTCGTCTCGCTCCCTCCCTCCCTCTCGGTCGTCTCGCTCCCTCCCTCCCTCCCTCCCTCCCTCTCGGTCGTCTCGCTCCCTCCCTCCCTCTCGGTCGTCTCGCTCCCTCCCTCCCTCTCGGTCGTCTCGCTCCCTCCCTCCCTCTCGGTCGTCTCGCTCCCTCCCTCCCTCTCGGTCGTCTCGCTCC
This sequence comes from Salvelinus alpinus, assembly GCF_045679555.1. Classification (NCBI taxonomy): domain Eukaryota; kingdom Metazoa; phylum Chordata; class Actinopteri; order Salmoniformes; family Salmonidae; genus Salvelinus; species Salvelinus alpinus. The sequence continues at coordinate 25,945,024 of NC_092096.1, forward strand.
CTCCCTCTCGGTCGTCTCGCTCCCTCCCTCTCGGTCGTCTCGCTCCCTCCCTCTCGGTCGTCTCGCTCCCTCCCTCCCCTCCCTCCCTCTCGTACTCTCTCTCTCTCTCGGTCGTCTCTCTCTCCCTCTCTCGGTCGTCTCTCTCTCCCTCCCTCTCGGTCGTCTCTCTCCCTCCCTCTCGGTCGTCTCTCTCTCCCTCTCTCGGTCGTCTCTCTCTCCCTCCCTCTCGGTCGTCTCTCTCCCTCCCTCTCGGTCGTCTCTCTCTTTCCCTCTCTTGTTAGCTCCCTCTCTACAGTTCTCCTTTTAGAGTCAGTGTGCTCTCTCTCCCTCAGTAAAACAGCATGATTATTGTAAACTCATTTTATTAAAATAATCCTACCTGGGAAGAGAACAATTGGCTATTTTAATGTTTTAGTTATTTTTCTCCAGATCTGAGCCACTGAATCAGTTTTAGCAATAGACTGCTGCTATTGGATACTTGTCATTGTCAATTATGCTTAAATAGATGTTCTGTGTATTACTGTGCTGTTATCTATGTAGCCATTAGGTGGTCTTGTAATTGACGCCCTCCCTATCACCACAGTTTAACCTCTAACCCTAGAAAATCAATGTTATATGTGTCATCTTTGGCTGTGTACGTGTGTGTGTGTCCAGTGGCGAACCGTGACTATAGGACCAAAAATCTTCCAATATGTTCTATCAAACTCAAAAATCAAGAAAATAACTGAAAACATAGCATCACCATTATCGCCTGTAGAAGTGGGAGATTGCGTTGTAGCTCTCGCATGACTGTGTGGTCTAGAATGGATTACAATGGCAGCCCACAGGCAGCAAAATGGGAGACCCTGGTTAAAAACGTGTTGTAAACACTTATTTGATAGCGAAGTACACATTCAACACGTGGAGTCGTAAGTATTGTTCCTAGAGAAACTGAATATGCCTCTGACTGGAAATGTTATTTTGGTGGAACCGAATAGTTTAGATCTGGTTGCTCAAGGTTGCCAGGCTACGGAAGCTTCCGCAACGAGCCGTCTGTAAACAATGGCAACATGAAATCATAACAATACAAAAGCGCAACCATTTCATGTCCAAAATTAAATTAACAAACCAGCTATTTCTTCCCATTGCAAATATATTTTATCACATTTATCACACTAACTGGTGATCTAAAGTTGAAATGCAACAATGTTTCACTGTGTGTGTGTGTGTGTGTGTGTGTGTGTGTGTGTGTGTGTGTGTGTGTGTGTGTGTGTGTGTGTGTGTGTGTGTGTGTGTGTGTGTGTGTGTGTGTGTGTGTGTGTGTGTGTGTGTGTGTGTGTGTGTGTGTGTGTGTGTGTGTGTGTGTGTGTGTGTGTGTTAGTGACTACTAACTCAGCAATCAGTGTTCCAGTAGTTTTTTGATGTGACAACTCTTCCCCCGTTACATTAAAGATCCCAACATCCATTTTCAGACTTGATTTTTATGTCACTAAATGTGATTTAATCAGTGGAGTCCTATTAGTTTTGGCCCTTTTATTTGTGTCTTCCATTATTTTAGCCTGTAAAGACAAAAAGTGGCAGCCCCAGTTTGCAGCCCCGCCACTTGGTTTGTTATAAAGCTGAGGGATGGGGATTCAGCCAGCTGGGTTCTCCGTCCATCGCACAGACAGGAAGAAAGAACTCTCAGGGAAAAAGAAAAGTGGAGGTGTATGTTTTGTGGTTAACTACTCATGGTGTGATTGTGGTAAAGTGCAGGAACTCAAGTCCATTTGCTCTCCCGATCTGGAATACCTCACCATAAAATGCCGATGGCATTACCTCCCGAGATAATTTTCTTCTGTCATTGTCACGGCCGTGTATTTCCCCCCAAGGCCGACCCTACGACGGCTCTATAGGAACTACGCATATCCTCAGGCCCAATTTATTGTGGCTGGGGACTATAATAAATGAAATCTGAGGAAAACACTACCAAAGTTTTATCAACACATCTCCTGTGCTACTCGCGGATCGAGCTCTCCCCCTTCGACAAGGCACTCCCCCGCCCTCCCTTCTGGCAAATCAGGTCATGCCTCCCCTTCTATAGGTAGAAACTTAAACAGGAAGTACCCATGGTAACGACTCTTGAACGTTGGTCTGACCAATCGGAATCTATGCTTCAAGACTAGGAAATGTTCTGCATTGCCTCTGAGAAGAATATTGACGTATACACTGACTAGGTGACTGAGTTCATCAGGAAGTGCATAGAGGATGCTGTTCCCACTGTGATGATTAGAACTTATACAAACCAAAAACCGCGTATAGATGGCAAACTGAAAGCGCAGACCACAACATTAAACCACGGCAAGGCGACTGGGAACATGAACAAACAGAACAGCTATGCCCTCCGTAAGGTAATCAAATAGGCAAAATGAGTGGAGTCCCACTTCAACGGAGTCCCACTTCAACGGCTCAGACATGAGACGTATGTGGCAGGGACTCCAGACAATCTCGGATTATAAAGGGAAAGCCAGCCACGTTGCGGACACCGACGCCGCGCTCCCGGACAAGATAAACACCTTCTTCGCCCTGTTTGAGCAAAACACATAGACACCGTCGTGGGCCAACGGCACTCATGAAGACTGTGAGCTCTCGTTCTCCGTGGCTGACGTGAGTAAGACATTTAAGCGTGTTAACTGTCGCAAGGCTGCTGGCCAAGGCGACATACGAAGCCGCGTCCTCAGAGCATCTGCAGACCAGCTGCCTGAAGTGTTAACGGACATATTGAATCTCTCGCTATCCCAGTTTGTTGTCCCCACTTGATTCAAGATGTCCACCATTTGTTCCTGTACCCAAGAAAGCAAAGGTAACTGAACGAAATCACTAAATTGCCCCGTAGCACTCACTTCTGTAATAATAAAGTGCTTTGAGAGGCTAGTTAAGGATCATTTCACCTCCACCTTACCCGACACCCTTGACCAACTACAATTTTCATATCGCCCCAACAGATCCACAGATGATTTGTTTACCTCTGGATAACATGAAAATAGCAACATTGTGCTTTTTTCAGGTGTTTTTCCGGTGTTTGGCCGGTGTTTTCTGACACCGGCCAAATTCAACGGATGTTGTACACTTTGGCTTAAGACATGTAGCTAGCTACCTAGGTAAACAATTAACCTAGCTAGGTAAACAACATGTAAGATCACATCACACCACCTAACGTTAGCTAGGGAGCCAGCCAGCTAACGCTAGCTAACAGTACACTTTAGCTTGAAATTAATCAACTTTCTGTCAACATTTGAGACGTGTAATATCTGAAAATGTAGCTAGCTAGACTATTTTACCCGTATACATCATCATGCATGGTGGACGCGTCTCCCTGTCATGGATCCATGCCACAAATGGCCTTAGTTTGAAGACGTAATCCGGAAGCAGGTGTTTTCTCCATCTCTTTAACTATAATACTCTAATTCCACTGATTTCAAAACTCGATCCTCCAGAAAGTGGAGAGCAACACTTATGCAGCTACATTTTTAAAAAGCCGCGTTCGACAGGATTACCAACACAGACTGACCAGCTCAAATAGACAAAAGCCTTCTATACCAATCCGAACTTATCTCTCGGCATGTCCAGCCCACTCATTATCTCAGCCAATCATGGCTAGTGGGAAGGTTGCTGTGTTTTTATGTGCTGTCTTTTTACGTTCAAACCGCTCTCCTGTGAAGTCGTGACTTGTGACATGCGCCTAGTTTCCTGAATCGGGATAGAACCTTCTACAAAGGGTTCTACCCAGCACCAAAAAGGGTTGCCCAATGGGGACAAACCAAAGAACCCTGTATGGTCCTTCTTAGCACCTGTTTTTCTTCAAGTGTAGAATCAGTCAACTCAGTTGTAGTTTTAGCTTTAGAGTTTCCAGCATTGCGTTATGGGCGGATACTAGCCAATCTTGATACAATGTGTTACCATATAGCATTGGAAATAGTCCCCTAACCAAGGGATAAAGAGTTTCAACATACAGTTGAAAAAGAAAAAAGGATTTGCACACGGTAAAAACAAAAAAGTAACTGAGTTATTAAACACACTAAAGCTTACCTTTCAATTTGTCTGTCCATGTTAATCTCTCTACTCACCTGCTTGTTTGTGGATAATATCTCTGTTCTTTCTGTGAGAAAGTAGACACAGTGTATAGGTAGTGAATAGATATTTCTGAAGAGCTGGAGAGAGTTTGGTACCGTACACAATACACTGTATACTTTAGTTTTATTTTCGACAAGGTGATGTTGAAATGCCGTGACAATGAGTCTTCAAAACCATAGAAACAGACGATTACAAACACCCCCATATAATATACCCCCCCTAAAAAAACTGACATCCAATTCAATCATATTTCATATAATAAGGCTGATGTCATAAATACCCACCACTATTCTAAAGCTCTGGTGCTGTGCTATACTGAATACCAATTATATCACTGTTCAACTGAACTTAATTATCCAGACATCCTGAATGTTACTCAGTGTCCATTAAAGCTATTGAGGATCAACAGAGTATATGCATTGTATATATCTAAGTAAAACAAACATATAGTGCTGATATTATCAGAATTAAAACAATGCAACATTAAACATTTCGTCCTCCTCAATGATACCTCCCCTTCCCCGGCAAATTCAAACTAGACTATGCTGATATTAACAAAACATGTGCCAGTTATAGTGCCACCTTGTGGTCGATATGAATGTTCTTGCATATGTTGGGTCTTGTTGACAGTGTTTTCAACATGTGTACCAAATTTGTTACAATACAACTATCTGTGACTGATTTATGTTTCGGACCACATGAAAGTTTATTGGCCATTACGGCCATGTTGTTTTTAGATACTAGTCTGGAATATGTTGCGTTGAGAGACGTGTGTACACACGTGGCGCATATCAAGTTTCTTGCAGATCGGTCATTCAGTGCCAGAGGAGTAGCGTTTATAAGTGTTTTTCACAAAATTATAAATGGTGTAATATCCATCATGGTGGACCTTATGGATCCCTGCTGCAAATTTGTTCCTTGTGAAGAGGAGGACCAATGTACTGAATTTCATGACTTTTGGACAAACTGGGTAAGGGGCGTGATCTTTCAAAATGTGCATTTTCAATTGCTTGTTATAGTGCCTCCACCTGGCCAGTCTGTGTCATTTAGAAAATGCCAGATCTCTACAGCAAGACACATCATACAACCAAGTTTCATCAAAAACTGGCCATCCAGTCTGAGATATCGCGTATGACAAACATACAAACTTGCTATCGGACAGAGACAGAGGCAACGTCTACTACCCGATTTCATCATGCGGGACAATAATCAGAACAACCTCTGAATTCTCTCTTCCAGACATGAAGTCATACCTTGTTGTGAGCCTCGGAGATATTGGTAATACAGGTAGACTATGTTACATTGCTGCTGCATTCTGCACTCATCATGTCTAACAGACTGACAATGTTATTTACCGGCTTTGGTTTTTCCATTTATATTTAGAGTTTGAACGTTAGCACGTGGGGCGCACTGATTGGCGTCCCCTCGTTACTCAGTATGTGTTACGGATTGTTCGTTTAGAAGTCAAATAATAATAACAAACATCCGTTAATAAACTACAGTGAAATATTCTTCCTAGTGTTTGATGAAAGAGTGAACTCTAATTGAGTTATTAATTTTACAGGTCAGTTAATTTCAGGTTCAAACTCAGTCTGTGTGATTGACAGGAGAGATGATTAGAGGAGTAGAGTTTTTACCACCATCATTGAGCAACGGGCTGAAGTATGGATAGAGTTTCTCAGTGAAGATGTAGCCAGTGAAAGAGTAGATATGAGACCTGGCCTCCACATCATAGAATGAGACCTGACCCTCCTCATAATCCACAAACACCCCCACCTTCTGGGGCTTCTCTCTCATGCAGAGGTGGACACGGGTCGGGGCACAAGCTGTGTACTTACTCCCATCCCTCAGGATCACTGCCCAGCGTCCATTATCAGGGCTTAATGCGACAGTCCCCTTTCTGTTGATAGACTCTCTGGCCACTCCTAAATTCCACTCAGTCTTCCCTGTAACAGTGACCTCATAGTAGAATCTCCCTGAGGAGAAGCCTTTCTTTCCCAAGACATTAACGGCAGAATCAAACCTCTTTGGGTTATCAGGGAGCTTCTGTTTTTTTTCTCCAGTTCTCACTTCTTTCCCATTCTTAGACAGAATGAGCCAGGGGCTTGCTGTATCAGGGTCCAGAGTCACATCCACTGCATACTGCTGAATCCTCTTCAGCTCATCATCAAACAACCTCTTCATCTCACTCATGACTGTCTCTTCTAGCTGAGACACGGCTCTCCTCACAATCCCCACACACAGATCACTGTCCTTGGTGAGTGGAGGGCTGCACGGGGATGGGAAGCTCTGGAGGAGGTTTAGGTCGTCCTCAGTGTGTGAGAGCTGCTCCAGCTCAGTGCTTCTTCTCTTTAGCTCAGTGGTTTCCTGCTCCAGCTCTTTATTGAGCCCTTCAGCCTTCCTCGGTGACTACAGTACATCCAGACAGATAGAGCACAGGAATTGCTCTTCCTACAGGAGACTACTGGAGATGGGCATATCTAGACAGAGAAAGAAAAGTCAACTGTAAAAAATATATAATCTAGAATCAGTCAACTAAATTGTAGTTTAAGCTTTAGAGTTTCCAACATTGCGTTATGGAGGGATACTAGGTGTCACGATCGTCTTCTTGAGAGATATTGGACCAAGGCGCAGCGTGTGCAAAATACATCTTCTTTTATTGAGAAGAGAGAGAAAACACAAAACGAACACTATATACAAACTAACAAAACAACCGTGAAGCTAAATAACGTAAGTGCACAGACAAGCAACAAACGTTCAACATAGACAATTCCCCACAAACACATGATGCCCATGGCTGCCTTAAATATGGCTCCCAATTAGAGACAATAAACCACAGCTGTCTCTAATTGAGAACCAATCTAGGCAGCCATCGACATACAAACACCTAGACAAGGAGTTTCCCCATTAAACCTACAAACCCCTAGACAAACCAAAACACATACTTCCCCATGTCACACCCTGACCTAACTAAAATAATAATGAAAACAAAGATAACTAAGGCCAGGGTGTGACACTAGGCAATTTAGACACGTGTTACCATATAACATAGAAAATAGTGCTATAACCAAAGAATAAATACTTTTAATATACTGTTGGAAAATTAAAAGGTTTTACACACATCAAACATGGTTGAACTTAATCTTAATTTAACTTAATTTATCTGTCCATCTTTAATCTCTCTACTCACCTGCATGCGTTTGTGGGTAATATCTTTGTATTTTCTGTGAGATAGTAGACTGTGTATTTAATAGATATTTCTGAAGAGCTGGGGAGAGTTTATTCCATACTCAATACACTGTATACTTAAGTTTCATTTCAGCAAAGTGACATTGTAATGCTCCTCCCAATCCACTTCAGCAAAGTGCTGTTGAAATGCTCCTCCCCTCTTAACTCCTTACACGGTTGAACTCTCTCAGATGCCAGTTTTCCATTGTCTGTAGATTATGAATTTTATAGCATGGGTATTTTTTTATTTAGATTAAAGTCAATAATACATGAAGTTAAGGTGCCTGTGTGACTGTCATGTTTCTCTTGATCGTTTTCATCATTCACTCACTAATTCTTTGCCTTTATTTTCACAATGAGTGTTGTGTTATTATCAGTTCAGAAAGGCAGACAGACAAGGTGCCATAACATGTACATTTATTTTTTAGTCAAAAATTGTCTTTGAGAATTATATACAATGATGAGTCAGAAACACACCATTCATTACACACAACCCAATATCACATATATTTCCCCACAGTGGCATAAGTCTACTATTCCAAACTGATGTCATAAATAGCCATCACTATTCTAAAGCTCTCGGACTGTACTAGACCAAATACCAATTTGATCATTTTTCAACTGGATTTGAAAAATCCTGAATGTTACTCAGTGTTCATTACAGCTAATGAGGATCAACAGAGATATACAGTGTGCATAATATCTACACTCTTAGAAAAAAGGATTCCAAAAAGGTTCTTTACGGAGGGATAGGGTTCTACCACAAACTGTTTTGATCAGAAGAACCCTTTTTGGAAGACAATGGTTATTTGATGATTCTTTGGAAGACAAAAAGGATTCTTTGGAAGGCAAGAAGGGTTCTACATAGAGCCATATATAATATTTCCCAGCATGCTCTATTGCAGGAAGATTTTCAGAATTGTTTGTTTTACTGTAATATCTGTGTTTTTGCATGTACATTGCATGGTTGATTAATTGTATGCTACACAAAGATAATATCTAAACTAATCCAATCTGTTTGTAATTGGATTTATTGCACCCGTTACTGAGATAATTGTTCCAGTTTAAATGATTGACGTTGTCTCAGTATTCATCTTTCCTACCCTGCAGTCATTCTGAATGCAGGTTGGGGGTGATTAACAATTCCAATTGTTGGATATCCTATCACTGGCTGGATTTATGAATTACACATCACTTTGCAAGCCAGCAAAATGTGACTATCAGGCCTGATGTGGCCTGTAAACCAGGAGATTCCTAACCCCAATGTGTATGGCATAACTAGGCCCTCAGACAAAAGCCTTATTATACATGCAATATATTGTCATAAATAATTACATTTTAAAGGCTAATAAGGCTGGTGGAACCGTTCATAGAGGGTCCTAAGAAGAACCCTCCAAAGATAAAAGGTTTCTTGGTAGAACCCTTCATGGACAGTTCTATGAAAAACCTTTAGACGTTGAAGTGGTTCTTGGTAGAACCCTACATAGAGGGTTCTAGGTACAACCATATAGAGGGGGTTCTTAGAAGAACCCTACATAGTGGGTTCTAGATAGAACCCTCTGCAAAGGGTTGTACCCAGCACCAAAAAGGGTTGCCCTATGGTTACAAACCGAAAACACCTGTATGGCTCTACTTAGCACTTTGTTTCTAAGAGTGTAGGTAAAACAAACATGTAGTGCTGATATTATCTGATTAAAAATAATCAGAACATCCCCTGAAATCTCTCCCAGATATGAAGTAATAACTTGTTGTGAGCCTGAGAGATTTGGTAATACAGGTAGACTATGTTACATTGCTGCTGCATTCTGCACTCATCATGTCTAACAGACTGACAGATGGACTACTACTATAACAAACAACAAGCACATCAGTAATACTCTACAGTGAAATATTCTCCCTGGAGTTTCATGAAAGAGAACTCTAATTTGAGGTACTTATTTTACAGGTCACTTACTTTCAGGTTCAAACTCAGTCTGTGTGGTTGACAGGAGAGATGATCAGAGGGGCAAAGTTTTTACCATCATGATTAACACTAGGGTTGAAGCATGGATATAGTTTCTCAGTGAAAATGCAGCCATTGAAAGAGTAGATATGAGATCTGGCCTCCACATCATAAAAGGAGACCTGCCCCTCCTCATAATCAACAAATACCCCCACCTTCTGGGGCTTCTCTCTCAGGTAGAGGGGGGTAAAGATGGGGGCACAAGCTGCGTACTTACTCCTATCTGTCAGGACCACAGCCCAGCATCCACTATCGGGGGACAGTGTGATATTCCCCTTCCTGTTTATGGACTCTCTGGCCACTCCTAAACTCCACCCAGTCTTCCCTGTAACAGTCACCTCATAGTAAAATCTCCCTGAGGAGAATCCCTCCTTTCCTAAGACAATAAGGACAGGATCAAACCTCTTTGGGTTATCAGGGAGATTCTGTCGTGTGTCTCCATATCTTACTTCTTTCCGATCCTCAGACAGGATGAGTTCACGTTGTGCTGTATCAGGGTCCAGAGTCACATCCACTGCATACTGCTGAATCCTCTTCAGCTTGATTTCAGGCAGCTTCTCAATCTCTTTATGCAGTGTCTCTTCCAGCTGAAACACCACTCTCTTCAAACTCATCACACAGAGATCACTGTGAACACTGATCTCAGGCCAGTCCTTGGTGGGCGGAGAGGTGCATAAGGATGGAAAGCTCTGGACTAGATGGAGGTGGTCCTCAGTGTGTGAGACCTGCTCCAGGTCAGTGCTTCTCCTCTTTAGCTCAGTGATTTCCTGCTCCAGCTCTTTAATGAGTTCTTCAGCCTGCCTCTCTGCTGCTTCCTGCTTCTTCTCAATCACCTCAATGAGATCAGCCTGGTTCTTTTCAATGGAGCGCATCAGAGCAGTGAAGACCTGAGCGCTGTCTGTGATCTTTCTCTCTGAGTTTCTCTTGCTGAGATCTACTGAGTGTTTGATCTCCTGAATCTTCTCTAGTTTCTCCTGGATTTGCTGTTGCACTTTTGCGTGTGTTTTTTCTAATTTACCCTTCCTCTCTCCAAACTCTTCCTCTAGAGGGACAGTATGGTGAGTCTCGTGGTCTGTTTTTATGCACAAGACACAAACACACATCTGGTCATTCCTACAGAACAACTCCAGGAGTCTCTCGTGTGTCTTGCATATTCTGTCTTCCAGGTTATCAACAGGGTTGATCAGCTTGTGTCTCCTTAAGGCTGCGACTCTCTGATGAGGCTCCAGGTGAGTCTCACAGTAAGAGGTCAGACACACCAGGCAGGACTTCAGTGCCTTGAACTTCATCTCAGTGCAGACATCACAGGACACTTCTCCAGGTTTTGCAGGGCATTGGTCTGGGCTGCTGGTAGCTTTCCTTTTAACTGACTTCCTGGACTGAGCAGCCATCTCAGAAATTAAAGCATTTACAAAGAGAACTGGTCTTTTATCAAATGTATTTGTACACATGGGGCACTGGCACAGGTCATTGCTATCCCAGTACTTTCTGATACAGGCCATGCAGAAGTTGTGTCCACATTGAATAGAGACCGGCTCAGTGAACACATCCAGACAGATAGAACACAGGAACTGCTCTTTAGACAGGACATTGCTGGAGGACGCCATATCTAGACAGAGAAAAAGTGAAACTGTAACGTTTTTATCTATACTCTTATAAAAATGGGTTCCACAAATGTTATTTGCGGAGGGATATGGTTCTACCAAGAACTGTTGTGATCAGAAGAACCCTTTTTGGAAGAAAACGGTTCTTTGTAAATCAAAGGGTTCTACCTAGAATGTGGAACATCCTAAGAACTGTTTTCTGGAAGAAAGGTTTTTTTGATGATTCTTTGGAAGGCAAGAAGGGTTCAACATAGAACCATACATAATATTTCACAGCATGCTCTATTGCAGGGAGATTTTCAGAATGTGTTGTTTTACTGTAATAATGTATCTGTGTTTTTGTATGTACGTTGATACATTTTATGCTACACAAAGATAAATAACATACAGTTTTCTAAACTAATCCATTCTGTTAGTTACTGGATTTATTGCACACATTACTGAAATGGTTGTTCCAGGTTAGATGATTGAGGTAGTCTCATTATTCAATCTTCCCTACCCTGGCAGTCATTCTGAATGCAGGTTGCGGGTGATTAACAATTCCACTTGTTGGATATGCTAACTCTGGCTGGATTCCAATATGAATTACACATCACTTTGCAAGCCGGCATAATGGGACTTGCAGGCCTGATGTAGCCTGTAAACCAGGATATTCCTAACACCGCTGCGTTAGGGTATAACTCGGGCCTCAAAGAAAGGCCTTATTATATATGTAATGTATTGTATTGGCTCCCGAGTGGTGCAGTGGTCTAAGGCACTGCATCTCAGTGCTTGAGGTGTCGCTACAGACACCCTGGTTCGAATCCAGGCTGTATCACAACCGGCCTAGGTTGGGATAGGGCGGCTCACAATTTGGCCCAGCGTTGTCCTGTTTTGGCCGGTGTAGGCCGTCATTGTAAATAAGAATTTGTTCTTAACTGAATTGTCAAGTTTAAATAAAGGTTCAATCATTTAAAAAAACGAAAAAACAAGTACATTTAAAAGGCTAATAAGGGTTCTACTCGTTCGTAGATGGTTTTAGTCGTAACCCTCCAAAGATAAAATGGTTCTCGGTAGAAGCCTTCATAGACGGTTCAAGCAAGAACCTTTAGCTGCACATTTTTGGGGGGTAGAACCTTTCCTAGAGGGTTCTAGGTAGAACCATATACAGGCAGTTAACTTATGGGTACAAACCAAAGAACCCTGTATGGTTATACTTAGGAAAAAAAGGTGCTAAGAGTGTAGAATCAATCAATTCAGTTGTAGTTTTAGCTTTAGAGTTTCCAGCATTGCGTTATGGGCGGATACTAGCCAATCTTGATAGAATGTATTACCATATAGCATTGAAAATAGTCTCCTAACCAAAGGATAAAGAGATTAAACATACAGTTGAAAAAGAAAAAAGGATTTGCACACAGTGAACACGATAAAGTAACTGAGTTATTAAACACACTAAAGCTTACACACAATTTGTCTGTCCATGTTAATCTCTCTACTCACCTGCATGTGTTTGTGGATAATATCTTTGTCCTTTCTGTGAGAAAGATATAGATATATCTGAAGAGCTGGAGAGAGTTTGGTACCGTACACAATACACTGTGTACTTCAGTTTCATTTCAGCTCAGTGACAGTGCAATGCTCCTCCCCATCCCCATTTCTTCCCCATCCACTGTTCCTCATCCACTGTTCCTCATGGAAGTTAACCGATTACACGGCTGAACTCTCAGATGCCAGTTCTCCATTGTCTGTAGAGTATGACTTTTTAGCGTGTGTACCAGTCAATAGTTTGGACGCACCTACTTATTCAAAGGTTTTTCTTTATTTTTACTATTTTCTACATTGTAGAATAATAGTGAAGACATCAAAACTATGAAATAACACAAATGGAATCATGCAGTAACCAAAAAAGTGTGTATATTTTAGACTCTTCAAAGTAGCCACCCTTTGCCTTGATGACAGCTTTGCACACTTTTGGCGTTCTCTCAACCAGCTTCACCTGGAATGCTTTTCCAACAGTCTTGAAGGAGTTCCCACATATGCCGAGCACTTGTTGGCTGCTTTTCCTTCACTCTGCAGTCCAACTCATCCCAAACCATCTCGATTGGGTTAAGGTCGGGTGATTGTGGAGGCCAGGTCATCTGATGCAGCACTCCATCACTCTCCTTGGTGTGTTCCAGGTCATTGTCCTTTGAAAAACAAATGATTGTCCCTAAATGAGTGTCATTCATGTTATTGAAACTTCAGACAGGCAGACACACAAGGTGCCATAACGTGATTTTATTTGTGAAAATCTTTTGCTAATTATATATAGTGGTAATGAGTCAGCAACACTACAGAAATTGACCATTATAAACACACAAATATTACAGATTGTTTCCCCCCAAAAATGACATCCAATTCAATCATATTTCATAGAATAAGACTACATCAACCACCACATAATCACATTTCCATATTACATCAACCAGACACCACAGTGGCATAAGCCTACTATTCCAAACTGATGTCATAAATACCCATCACTATTATATAGCTCTGGGACTGTGCTAGACTGAATAGTTATTTGTTTTTACTATTCAACTGGATTGTCAAAGACTGGAATACAAATATATATACATATAATGGTGTATTTTGAATGTAAACATTATTAAAGTGACCATTATTCAATAACTACGTACAGTCTGTAAGGTGTAGATTAGAGTACCGGGTGGGAGCCGGCTAGAACAGTGACTAAAGCTAGTGGTGACTGTTTAACAGTCTGATGGATTTGAGATAGAAGCTGTTTCTCACTCTCTTGGTCCCAGCTTTGATGCACCTGTACTGTCTTTGCCTTATAGATGATAGCGGGGTGAACAGGCCGTGGCTCAGGTGGCTGAGGTTCTTGATGATCTTCTTGGCCTTCCTGTGACAGGTGCTGTAGATGTTCTGGAGGGAAGGCAGTGTGCCTCCAGTGATGCGTTGTGCTGACCGTGCCACCCTCTGGAGAGCCCTGCGGTTGTGGATGGCACAATTGCCATACCAGATGGTGATACAGCCTGACAGGATGGTCTCAATTGTGGATCTGTCGAAGTTTGTGAGGGTCTTAGGGTCCAAGCCGCATTTCTTCAGCCTCCTGATGTTGAAGAGGTGCTGTTGTGCCTTTTTCCCCACGTTGTCTGTGTGAAGGGAGCATTTCAGGTTGTCAGTGATGTGCACGCCGAAGATCTTAAAGCTTTTGACCCGCTCCACTGCTGTCCTGTCGATGTGGATAGGGGCTTGCTCTCTCTGATTTCTCCTGTAGTCCACGACCAGCTCCTTCCTTTTGATGACGTTGAGGGAGAGGTTATTTTCCTGGCACCACTCCACCAGGGATCTGACCTCCTCCCTGCTGTCTGTCTCATCGTTGTTGGTAATCAGACCTACCACTGTTGTGTCGTCAGCATACTTGATGATTCAGTTGGAGACGTGCGTGGCCACGCAGTCATGGGTGAACATGGAGTACAGGAGGGGGCTGAGCACGCACCCCTGTGGGGCCCCCGGGTTGAGGATCAACATGACAGAGGTGTTGTTGCCTACCTTCACCACTTGGGGTCAGCCCATAAGGAAGTCCAGGACCCAGTTCAACATGGAGGGGTTCAGACCCAGGGCCCTGAGCTTAGTGATGAGCTTGGAGGGCACTATGATGTTGAAGGCTGAGCTGTATTCAATGAACAGCATTCTTACATAGGTATTTCTCTTGTCCAGGTGGGATAGTGCAGTGTACAGTGCAATGGCGATTGTGTCATCCGTGGATCTGTTGTAACGATATGCGAATTGTATTGGTTCTAGGGTGTAGGTAAGGTGCAGGTGATATGGTCCTTCACCAACCTCTCAAAGCACTTCATGATGACAGTAGTGATAGTCATTTAGTTGAGTTAACTTTGCTTTCTTAGTTACACTTGAAGCAAGTGGGGACAACAGACTGGGATATGGAGAGATTGAATATGTCCATGAGTCTCACAGTTAGAGGTCTGACACACGAGGCATGACTTCAGGGCCTTGAGCTTCGTCTCAGTGCAGACATCACAGGACACGTCTCCAGGTTTGGCAGGGCATTGGTCTGGCCTGCTGGTAGTTTTCACTTGAACTAACTTCCTGAACTGAGCAGCCATCTCAACAATGAATATATTGACTCGAAGGTCTGGTCTCGTGTGGAACTTATGCGTACATATTGGACACTGGCACAGGTCAATGGTTTTCCAGTATCCGCTGATACAGGTCCTGCAGAAGTTGTGTCCACATGAATTTGTGACCGGCTCAGTGAATACATCCAGACAGATAGAACACAGGAACTGCTCTTCAGACATGGGATTGGAGGTAGCCATATCTAGACAAGAGAACAAAAGTGAAACTATTTTTAAACAATCGAGAATCAGTCAGCTTAGCTGTAGTTTTAGCTTTAGAGTTGCCATCATTGCGTTAATGGCAGATACTAGCCAATCTTGATACATGGCGTTACCAAATTATATAGAAAATAATCCTATTACAAAAGGATAAAAAGTTTAACATACAGTAAAGTTCTTCATCTTCAACTTAACTATAAATGTTAATCTCTCTACTCACCTTTATGTGTTTGTGGTCATTTAATATCTTTGTCCTTTCTGTGAGATAATAGACTCAGTGTGTACGTATTTAATAGATATTTATGAATAACCTGAGAGTGTGGTACCGTACCCAATACACTGTATACAGTACTTTAGTTTAATTTCTGCAAGGAACGTTGAAATGCTTCTCCCCACCCAATACAGCTATGCA
>NC_092096.1:25960801-26068444 GCF_045679555.1 Salvelinus alpinus
AAACCAAAGAACCCTGTATGGTCCTTCTTAGCACCTGTTTTTCTTCAAGTGTAGAATCAGTCAACTCAGTTGTAGTTTTAGCTTTAGAGTTTCCAGCATTGCGTTATGGGCGGATACTAGCCAATCTTGATACAATGTGTTACCATATAGCATTGGAAATAGTCCCCTAACCAAGGGATAAAGAGTTTCAACATACAGTTGAAAAAGAAAAAAGGATTTGCACACGGTAAAAACAAAAAAGTAACTGAGTTATTAAACACACTAAAGCTTACCTTTCAATTTGTCTGTCCATGTTAATCTCTCTACTCACCTGCTTGTTTGTGGATAATATCTCTGTTCTTTCTGTGAGAAAGTAGACACAGTGTATAGGTAGTGAATAGATATTTCTGAAGAGCTGGAGAGAGTTTGGTACCGTACACAATACACTGTATACTTTAGTTTTATTTTCGACAAGGTGATGTTGAAATGCCGTGACAATGAGTCTTCAAAACCATAGAAACAGACGATTACAAACACCCCCATATAATATACCCCCCCTAAAAAAACTGACATCCAATTCAATCATATTTCATATAATAAGGCTGATGTCATAAATACCCACCACTATTCTAAAGCTCTGGTGCTGTGCTATACTGAATACCAATTATATCACTGTTCAACTGAACTTAATTATCCAGACATCCTGAATGTTACTCAGTGTCCATTAAAGCTATTGAGGATCAACAGAGTATATGCATTATATATATCTAAGTAAAACAAACATATAGTGCTGATATTATCAGAATTAAAACAATGCAACATTAAACATTTCGTCCTCCTCAATGATACCTCCCCTTCCCCGGCAAATTCAAACTAGACTATGCTGATATTAACAAAACATGTGCCAGTTATAGTGCCACCTTGTGGTCGATATGAATGTTCTTGCATATGTTGGGTCTTGTTGACAGTGTTTTCAACATGTGTACCAAATTTGTTACAATACAACTATCTGTGACTGATTTATGTTTCGGACCACATGAAAGTTTATTGGCCATTACGGCCATGTTGTTTTTAGATACTAGTCTGGAATATGTTGCGTTGAGAGACGTGTGTACACACGTGGCGCATATCAAGTTTCTTGCAGATCGGTCATTCAGTGCCAGAGGAGTAGCGTTTATAAGTGTTTTTCACAAAATTATAAATGGTGTAATATCCATCATGGTGGACCTTATGGATCCCTGCTGCAAATTTGTTCCTTGTGAAGAGGAGGACCAATGTACTGAATTTCATGACTTTTGGACAAACTGGGTAAGGGGCGTGATCTTTCAAAATGTGCATTTTCAATTGCTTGTTATAGTGCCTCCACCTGGCCAGTCTGTGTCATTTAGAAAATGCCAGATCTCTACAGCAAGACACATCATACAACCAAGTTTCATCAAAAACTGGCCATCCAGTCTGAGATATCGCGTATGACAAACATACAAACTTGCTATCGGACAGAGACAGAGGCAACGTCTACTACCCGATTTCATCATGCGGGACAATAATCAGAACAACCTCTGAATTCTCTCTTCCAGACATGAAGTCATACCTTGTTGTGAGCCTCGGAGATATTGGTAATACAGGTAGACTATGTTACATTGCTGCTGCATTCTGCACTCATCATGTCTAACAGACTGACAATGTTATTTACCGGCTTTGGTTTTTCCATTTATATTTAGAGTTTGAACGTTAGCACGTGGGGCGCACTGATTGGCGTCCCCTCGTTACTCAGTATGTGTTACGGATTGTTCGTTTAGAAGTCAAATAATAATAACAAACATCCGTTAATAAACTACAGTGAAATATTCTTCCTAGTGTTTGATGAAAGAGTGAACTCTAATTGAGTTATTAATTTTACAGGTCAGTTAATTTCAGGTTCAAACTCAGTCTGTGTGATTGACAGGAGAGATGATTAGAGGAGTAGAGTTTTTACCACCATCATTGAGCAACGGGCTGAAGTATGGATAGAGTTTCTCAGTGAAGATGTAGCCAGTGAAAGAGTAGATATGAGACCTGGCCTCCACATCATAGAATGAGACCTGACCCTCCTCATAATCCACAAACACCCCCACCTTCTGGGGCTTCTCTCTCATGCAGAGGTGGACACGGGTCGGGGCACAAGCTGTGTACTTACTCCCATCCCTCAGGATCACTGCCCAGCGTCCATTATCAGGGCTTAATGCGACAGTCCCCTTTCTGTTGATAGACTCTCTGGCCACTCCTAAATTCCACTCAGTCTTCCCTGTAACAGTGACCTCATAGTAGAATCTCCCTGAGGAGAAGCCTTTCTTTCCCAAGACATTAACGGCAGAATCAAACCTCTTTGGGTTATCAGGGAGCTTCTGTTTTTTTTCTCCAGTTCTCACTTCTTTCCCATTCTTAGACAGAATGAGCCAGGGGCTTGCTGTATCAGGGTCCAGAGTCACATCCACTGCATACTGCTGAATCCTCTTCAGCTCATCATCAAACAACCTCTTCATCTCACTCATGACTGTCTCTTCTAGCTGAGACACGGCTCTCCTCACAATCCCCACACACAGATCACTGTCCTTGGTGAGTGGAGGGCTGCACGGGGATGGGAAGCTCTGGAGGAGGTTTAGGTCGTCCTCAGTGTGTGAGAGCTGCTCCAGCTCAGTGCTTCTTCTCTTTAGCTCAGTGGTTTCCTGCTCCAGCTCTTTATTGAGCCCTTCAGCCTTCCTCGGTGACTACAGTACATCCAGACAGATAGAGCACAGGAATTGCTCTTCCTACAGGAGACTACTGGAGATGGGCATATCTAGACAGAGAAAGAAAAGTCAACTGTAAAAAATATATAATCTAGAATCAGTCAACTAAATTGTAGTTTAAGCTTTAGAGTTTCCAACATTGCGTTATGGAGGGATACTAGGTGTCACGATCGTCTTCTTGAGAGATATTGGACCAAGGCGCAGCGTGTGCAAAATACATCTTCTTTTATTGAGAAGAGAGAGAAAACACAAAACGAACACTATATACAAACTAACAAAACAACCGTGAAGCTAAATAACGTAAGTGCACAGACAAGCAACAAACGTTCAACATAGACAATTCCCCACAAACACATGATGCCCATGGCTGCCTTAAATATGGCTCCCAATTAGAGACAATAAACCACAGCTGTCTCTAATTGAGAACCAATCTAGGCAGCCATCGACATACAAACACCTAGACAAGGAGTTTCCCCATTAAACCTACAAACCCCTAGACAAACCAAAACACATACTTCCCCATGTCACACCCTGACCTAACTAAAATAATAATGAAAACAAAGATAACTAAGGCCAGGGTGTGACACTAGGCAATTTAGACACGTGTTACCATATAACATAGAAAATAGTGCTATAACCAAAGAATAAATACTTTTAATATACTGTTGGAAAATTAAAAGGTTTTACACACATCAAACATGGTTGAACTTAATCTTAATTTAACTTAATTTATCTGTCCATCTTTAATCTCTCTACTCACCTGCATGCGTTTGTGGGTAATATCTTTGTATTTTCTGTGAGATAGTAGACTGTGTATTTAATAGATATTTCTGAAGAGCTGGGGAGAGTTTATTCCATACTCAATACACTGTATACTTAAGTTTCATTTCAGCAAAGTGACATTGTAATGCTCCTCCCAATCCACTTCAGCAAAGTGCTGTTGAAATGCTCCTCCCCTCTTAACTCCTTACACGGTTGAACTCTCTCAGATGCCAGTTTTCCATTGTCTGTAGATTATGAATTTTATAGCATGGGTATTTTTTTATTTAGATTAAAGTCAATAATACATGAAGTTAAGGTGCCTGTGTGACTGTCATGTTTCTCTTGATCGTTTTCATCATTCACTCACTAATTCTTTGCCTTTATTTTCACAATGAGTGTTGTGTTATTATCAGTTCAGAAAGGCAGACAGACAAGGTGCCATAACATGTACATTTATTTTTTAGTCAAAAATTGTCTTTGAGAATTATATACAATGATGAGTCAGAAACACACCATTCATTACACACAACCCAATATCACATATATTTCCCCACAGTGGCATAAGTCTACTATTCCAAACTGATGTCATAAATAGCCATCACTATTCTAAAGCTCTCGGACTGTACTAGACCAAATACCAATTTGATCATTTTTCAACTGGATTTGAAAAATCCTGAATGTTACTCAGTGTTCATTACAGCTAATGAGGATCAACAGAGATATACAGTGTGCATAATATCTACACTCTTAGAAAAAAGGATTCCAAAAAGGTTCTTTACGGAGGGATAGGGTTCTACCACAAACTGTTTTGATCAGAAGAACCCTTTTTGGAAGACAATGGTTATTTGATGATTCTTTGGAAGACAAAAAGGATTCTTTGGAAGGCAAGAAGGGTTCTACATAGAGCCATATATAATATTTCCCAGCATGCTCTATTGCAGGAAGATTTTCAGAATTGTTTGTTTTACTGTAATATCTGTGTTTTTGCATGTACATTGCATGGTTGATTAATTGTATGCTACACAAAGATAATATCTAAACTAATCCAATCTGTTTGTAATTGGATTTATTGCACCCGTTACTGAGATAATTGTTCCAGTTTAAATGATTGACGTTGTCTCAGTATTCATCTTTCCTACCCTGCAGTCATTCTGAATGCAGGTTGGGGGTGATTAACAATTCCAATTGTTGGATATCCTATCACTGGCTGGATTTATGAATTACACATCACTTTGCAAGCCAGCAAAATGTGACTATCAGGCCTGATGTGGCCTGTAAACCAGGAGATTCCTAACCCCAATGTGTATGGCATAACTAGGCCCTCAGACAAAAGCCTTATTATACATGCAATATATTGTCATAAATAATTACATTTTAAAGGCTAATAAGGCTGGTGGAACCGTTCATAGAGGGTCCTAAGAAGAACCCTCCAAAGATAAAAGATTTCCTGGTAGAACCCTTCATGGACAGTTCTATGAAAAACCTTTAGACGTTGAAGTGGTTCTTGGTAGAACCCTACATAGAGGGTTCTAGGTACAACCATATAGAGGGGGTTCTTAGAAGAACCCTACATAGTGGGTTCTAGATAGAACCCTCTGCAAAGGGTTGTACCCAGCACCAAAAAGGGTTGCCCTATGGTTACAAACCGAAAACACCTGTATGGCTCTACTTAGCACTTTGTTTCTAAGAGTGTAGGTAAAACAAACATGTAGTGCTGATATTATCTGATTAAAAATAATCAGAACATCCCCTGAAATCTCTCCCAGATATGAAGTAATAACTTGTTGTGAGCCTGAGAGATTTGGTAATACAGGTAGACTATGTTACATTGCTGCTGCATTCTGCACTCATCATGTCTAACAGACTGACAGATGGACTACTACTATAACAAACAACAAGCACATCAGTAATACTCTACAGTGAAATATTCTCCCTGGAGTTTCATGAAAGAGAACTCTAATTTGAGGTACTTATTTTACAGGTCACTTACTTTCAGGTTCAAACTCAGTCTGTGTGGTTGACAGGAGAGATGATCAGAGGGGCAAAGTTTTTACCATCATGATTAACACTAGGGTTGAAGCATGGATATAGTTTCTCAGTGAAAATGCAGCCATTGAAAGAGTAGATATGAGATCTGGCCTCCACATCATAAAAGGAGACCTGCCCCTCCTCATAATCAACAAATACCCCCACCTTCTGGGGCTTCTCTCTCAGGTAGAGGGGGGTAAAGATGGGGGCACAAGCTGCGTACTTACTCCTATCTGTCAGGACCACAGCCCAGCATCCACTATCGGGGGACAGTGTGATATTCCCCTTCCTGTTTATGGACTCTCTGGCCACTCCTAAACTCCACCCAGTCTTCCCTGTAACAGTCACCTCATAGTAAAATCTCCCTGAGGAGAATCCCTCCTTTCCTAAGACAATAAGGACAGGATCAAACCTCTTTGGGTTATCAGGGAGATTCTGTCGTGTGTCTCCATATCTTACTTCTTTCCGATCCTCAGACAGGATGAGTTCACGTTGTGCTGTATCAGGGTCCAGAGTCACATCCACTGCATACTGCTGAATCCTCTTCAGCTTGATTTCAGGCAGCTTCTCAATCTCTTTATGCAGTGTCTCTTCCAGCTGAAACACCACTCTCTTCAAACTCATCACACAGAGATCACTGTGAACACTGATCTCAGGCCAGTCCTTGGTGGGCGGAGAGGTGCATAAGGATGGAAAGCTCTGGACTAGATGGAGGTGGTCCTCAGTGTGTGAGACCTGCTCCAGGTCAGTGCTTCTCCTCTTTAGCTCAGTGATTTCCTGCTCCAGCTCTTTAATGAGTTCTTCAGCCTGCCTCTCTGCTGCTTCCTGCTTCTTCTCAATCACCTCAATGAGATCAGCCTGGTTCTTTTCAATGGAGCGCATCAGAGCAGTGAAGACCTGAGCGCTGTCTGTGATCTTTCTCTCTGAGTTTCTCTTGCTGAGATCTACTGAGTGTTTGATCTCCTGAATCTTCTCTAGTTTCTCCTGGATTTGCTGTTGCACTTTTGCGTGTGTTTTTTCTAATTTACCCTTCCTCTCTCCAAACTCTTCCTCTAGAGGGACAGTATGGTGAGTCTCGTGGTCTGTTTTTATGCACAAGACACAAACACACATCTGGTCATTCCTACAGAACAACTCCAGGAGTCTCTCGTGTGTCTTGCATATTCTGTCTTCCAGGTTATCAACAGGGTTGATCAGCTTGTGTCTCCTTAAGGCTGCGACTCTCTGATGAGGCTCCAGGTGAGTCTCACAGTAAGAGGTCAGACACACCAGGCAGGACTTCAGTGCCTTGAACTTCATCTCAGTGCAGACATCACAGGACACTTCTCCAGGTTTTGCAGGGCATTGGTCTGGGCTGCTGGTAGCTTTCCTTTTAACTGACTTCCTGGACTGAGCAGCCATCTCAGAAATTAAAGCATTTACAAAGAGAACTGGTCTTTTATCAAATGTATTTGTACACATGGGGCACTGGCACAGGTCATTGCTATCCCAGTACTTTCTGATACAGGCCATGCAGAAGTTGTGTCCACATTGAATAGAGACCGGCTCAGTGAACACATCCAGACAGATAGAACACAGGAACTGCTCTTTAGACAGGACATTGCTGGAGGACGCCATATCTAGACAGAGAAAAAGTGAAACTGTAACGTTTTTATCTATACTCTTATAAAAATGGGTTCCACAAATGTTATTTGCGGAGGGATATGGTTCTACCAAGAACTGTTGTGATCAGAAGAACCCTTTTTGGAAGAAAACGGTTCTTTGTAAATCAAAGGGTTCTACCTAGAATGTGGAACATCCTAAGAACTGTTTTCTGGAAGAAAGGTTTTTTTGATGATTCTTTGGAAGGCAAGAAGGGTTCAACATAGAACCATACATAATATTTCACAGCATGCTCTATTGCAGGGAGATTTTCAGAATGTGTTGTTTTACTGTAATAATGTATCTGTGTTTTTGTATGTACGTTGATACATTTTATGCTACACAAAGATAAATAACATACAGTTTTCTAAACTAATCCATTCTGTTAGTTACTGGATTTATTGCACACATTACTGAAATGGTTGTTCCAGGTTAGATGATTGAGGTAGTCTCATTATTCAATCTTCCCTACCCTGGCAGTCATTCTGAATGCAGGTTGCGGGTGATTAACAATTCCACTTGTTGGATATGCTAACTCTGGCTGGATTCCAATATGAATTACACATCACTTTGCAAGCCGGCATAATGGGACTTGCAGGCCTGATGTAGCCTGTAAACCAGGATATTCCTAACACCGCTGCGTTAGGGTATAACTCGGGCCTCAAAGAAAGGCCTTATTATATATGTAATGTATTGTATTGGCTCCCGAGTGGTGCAGTGGTCTAAGGCACTGCATCTCAGTGCTTGAGGTGTCGCTACAGACACCCTGGTTCGAATCCAGGCTGTATCACAACCGGCCTAGGTTGGGATAGGGCGGCTCACAATTTGGCCCAGCGTTGTCCTGTTTTGGCCGGTGTAGGCCGTCATTGTAAATAAGAATTTGTTCTTAACTGAATTGTCAAGTTTAAATAAAGGTTCAATCATTTAAAAAAACGAAAAAACAAGTACATTTAAAAGGCTAATAAGGGTTCTACTCGTTCGTAGATGGTTTTAGTCGTAACCCTCCAAAGATAAAATGGTTCTCGGTAGAAGCCTTCATAGACGGTTCAAGCAAGAACCTTTAGCTGCACATTTTTGGGGGGTAGAACCTTTCCTAGAGGGTTCTAGGTAGAACCATATACAGGCAGTTAACTTATGGGTACAAACCAAAGAACCCTGTATGGCTCTACTTAGGGAAAAAAAGGTGCTAAGAGTGTAGAATCAATCAATTCAGTTGTAGTTTTAGCTTTAGAGTTTCCAGCATTGCGTTATGGGCGGATACTAGCCAATCTTGATAGAATGTATTACCATATAGCATTGAAAATAGTCTCCTAACCAAAGGATAAAGAGATTAAACATACAGTTGAAAAAGAAAAAAGGATTTGCACACAGTGAACACGATAAAGTAACTGAGTTATTAAACACACTAAAGCTTACACACAATTTGTCTGTCCATGTTAATCTCTCTACTCACCTGCATGTGTTTGTGGATAATATCTTTGTCCTTTCTGTGAGAAAGATATAGATATATCTGAAGAGCTGGAGAGAGTTTGGTACCGTACACAATACACTGTGTACTTCAGTTTCATTTCAGCTCAGTGACAGTGCAATGCTCCTCCCCATCCCCATTTCTTCCCCATCCACTGTTCCTCATCCACTGTTCCTCATGGAAGTTAACCGATTACACGGCTGAACTCTCAGATGCCAGTTCTCCATTGTCTGTAGAGTATGACTTTTTAGCGTGTGTACCAGTCAATAGTTTGGACGCACCTACTTATTCAAAGGTTTTTCTTTATTTTTACTATTTTCTACATTGTAGAATAATAGTGAAGACATCAAAACTATGAAATAACACAAATGGAATCATGCAGTAACCAAAAAAGTGTGTATATTTTAGACTCTTCAAAGTAGCCACCCTTTGCCTTGATGACAGCTTTGCACACTTTTGGCGTTCTCTCAACCAGCTTCACCTGGAATGCTTTTCCAACAGTCTTGAAGGAGTTCCCACATATGCCGAGCACTTGTTGGCTGCTTTTCCTTCACTCTGCAGTCCAACTCATCCCAAACCATCTCGATTGGGTTAAGGTCGGGTGATTGTGGAGGCCAGGTCATCTGATGCAGCACTCCATCACTCTCCTTGGTGTGTTCCAGGTCATTGTCCTTTGAAAAACAAATGATTGTCCCTAAATGAGTGTCATTCATGTTATTGAAACTTCAGACAGGCAGACACACAAGGTGCCATAACGTGATTTTATTTGTGAAAATCTTTTGCTAATTATATATAGTGGTAATGAGTCAGCAACACTACAGAAATTGACCATTATAAACACACAAATATTACAGATTGTTTCCCCCCAAAAATGACATCCAATTCAATCATATTTCATAGAATAAGACTACATCAACCACCACATAATCACATTTCCATATTACATCAACCAGACACCACAGTGGCATAAGCCTACTATTCCAAACTGATGTCATAAATACCCATCACTATTATATAGCTCTGGGACTGTGCTAGACTGAATAGTTATTTGTTTTTACTATTCAACTGGATTGTCAAAGACTGGAATACAAATATATATACATATAATGGTGTATTTTGAATGTAAACATTATTAAAGTGACCATTATTCAATAACTACGTACAGTCTGTAAGGTGTAGATTAGAGTACCGGGTGGGAGCCGGCTAGAACAGTGACTAAAGCTAGTGGTGACTGTTTAACAGTCTGATGGATTTGAGATAGAAGCTGTTTCTCACTCTCTTGGTCCCAGCTTTGATGCACCTGTACTGTCTTTGCCTTATAGATGATAGCGGGGTGAACAGGCCGTGGCTCAGGTGGCTGAGGTTCTTGATGATCTTCTTGGCCTTCCTGTGACAGGTGCTGTAGATGTTCTGGAGGGAAGGCAGTGTGCCTCCAGTGATGCGTTGTGCTGACCGTGCCACCCTCTGGAGAGCCCTGCGGTTGTGGATGGCACAATTGCCATACCAGATGGTGATACAGCCTGACAGGATGGTCTCAATTGTGGATCTGTCGAAGTTTGTGAGGGTCTTAGGGTCCAAGCCGCATTTCTTCAGCCTCCTGATGTTGAAGAGGTGCTGTTGTGCCTTTTTCCCCACGTTGTCTGTGTGAAGGGAGCATTTCAGGTTGTCAGTGATGTGCACGCCGAAGATCTTAAAGCTTTTGACCCGCTCCACTGCTGTCCTGTCGATGTGGATAGGGGCTTGCTCTCTCTGATTTCTCCTGTAGTCCACGACCAGCTCCTTCCTTTTGATGACGTTGAGGGAGAGGTTATTTTCCTGGCACCACTCCACCAGGGATCTGACCTCCTCCCTGCTGTCTGTCTCATCGTTGTTGGTAATCAGACCTACCACTGTTGTGTCGTCAGCATACTTGATGATTCAGTTGGAGACGTGCGTGGCCACGCAGTCATGGGTGAACATGGAGTACAGGAGGGGGCTGAGCACGCACCCCTGTGGGGCCCCCGGGTTGAGGATCAACATGACAGAGGTGTTGTTGCCTACCTTCACCACTTGGGGTCAGCCCATAAGGAAGTCCAGGACCCAGTTCAACATGGAGGGGTTCAGACCCAGGGCCCTGAGCTTAGTGATGAGCTTGGAGGGCACTATGATGTTGAAGGCTGAGCTGTATTCAATGAACAGCATTCTTACATAGGTATTTCTCTTGTCCAGGTGGGATAGTGCAGTGTACAGTGCAATGGCGATTGTGTCATCCGTGGATCTGTTGTAACGATATGCGAATTGTATTGGTTCTAGGGTGTAGGTAAGGTGCAGGTGATATGGTCCTTCACCAACCTCTCAAAGCACTTCATGATGACAGTAGTGATAGTCATTTAGTTGAGTTAACTTTGCTTTCTTAGTTACACTTGAAGCAAGTGGGGACAACAGACTGGGATATGGAGAGATTGAATATGTCCATGAGTCTCACAGTTAGAGGTCTGACACACGAGGCATGACTTCAGGGCCTTGAGCTTCGTCTCAGTGCAGACATCACAGGACACGTCTCCAGGTTTGGCAGGGCATTGGTCTGGCCTGCTGGTAGTTTTCACTTGAACTAACTTCCTGAACTGAGCAGCCATCTCAACAATGAATATATTGACTCGAAGGTCTGGTCTCGTGTGGAACTTATGCGTACATATTGGACACTGGCACAGGTCAATGGTTTTCCAGTATCCGCTGATACAGGTCCTGCAGAAGTTGTGTCCACATGAATTTGTGACCGGCTCAGTGAATACATCCAGACAGATAGAACACAGGAACTGCTCTTCAGACATGGGATTGGAGGTAGCCATATCTAGACAAGAGAACAAAAGTGAAACTATTTTTAAACAATCGAGAATCAGTCAGCTTAGCTGTAGTTTTAGCTTTAGAGTTGCCATCATTGCGTTAATGGCAGATACTAGCCAATCTTGATACATGGCGTTACCAAATTATATAGAAAATAATCCTATTACAAAAGGATAAAAAGTTTAACATACAGTAAAGTTCTTCATCTTCAACTTAACTATAAATGTTAATCTCTCTACTCACCTTTATGTGTTTGTGGTCATTTAATATCTTTGTCCTTTCTGTGAGATAATAGACTCAGTGTGTACGTATTTAATAGATATTTATGAATAACCTGAGAGTGTGGTACCGTACCCAATACACTGTATACAGTACTTTAGTTTAATTTCTGCAAGGAACGTTGAAATGCTTCTCCCCACCCAATACAGCTATGCACCTTGTTCCTCCTGGAGCAGTTAAGCCAGAATCACTGTTTTCCCACGTGGACAGATTTTGACGGGAGTGAAACCTCTCGCTTTGGCTCTCTCTCTCTGTGAATATTCATCTATTGTTTCAATAGCATTTCTGTACATGTTTTTGAGTTATATCATGTTGTTATGTGTCTTGTTTACCAATCCGTCACCTCAAAGGAAGTCCCCTCAGAAAATGTGTTGTTTAATTCAAATAATCAAAAACAGTTGTAAATATCACAGTGAGCCTTTAACTCTGTTATGTGAATACTAATGTGTGTGTATGCGTATGTGTTTGTCTATCCCACAGCCACCATTGTGCTGAATGAGCTGAACTGGACAGACGCATTAGAGGCCGTGTTTAGGAAGAACAAGGAAGAGGATCCTACTCTACTGTGGCAGGTGTTCGGCAGCGCCACCGGATTGGCTCGCTACTTCCCAGGTGAGTAGCCAGCCAGCCAATCGGCTTACGCTCTCAGCCCATGACCTTAAAGTGGCTATTGATGGAGACGTAATGCACTGGGCCACTTTGTCACGTTGTATTTACTCAGCACTCACACACACTGAAAAAACACACAGAAAGAGAGAAAGATCACTCTCTCTCTCGACTATCTCTCACACACACACACACACACACACACACACACACACACACACACACACACACACACACACACACACACACACACACACACACACACACACACACACACACACACACACACACACACACACACACAAACACACAATAAAGCTCTCTCTCACACACACGCGGAGGTTGGGAAAACAGTGAGTCACGGCGATCCCTGTGTTTGTCACCAAGGCCTGGGTAGCTGTGGGCTTGTTGACACACACAGAGGGACGGGGACAGAGACGGGAACAAGGACACGGGGACAGCCATCAATAGCCTCCTTATGCCCTACCTCTGACATGACCGACCTGAAAAGCACTTTGTGAAAATTGTTAATGTAGAAAGTTTTTTTTAAATATACAGTACCAGTCAAAAGTTTGGACAGTTTTTCATTTGCACCCTTATGTAGACATTGCTCCACCCACATCCGTTCAATGCAGCGAATGGTGTTGAAGTCAAGGAAAATTAAACGTGTTACCAAAAGTATTCTAATAAAATGTGAACATAAAACGTATTCAACACGTCTGTAAAACCACATTTAGAATCAAGTTGAATTTAAAATGCAGTGTTTAAAGTCAAACTGTTATGATGGATGTAACATTCAGCTGGTTAGTAGTCTCTGTCTGGACTCAAATTAAGCATTATGCTTTTACTGTGAAGTGTGTTGTCTTTTCAAATGCACTTTAAATAAAGTTTGATTTGATTTAAATTGTCTTTGTACCCAGCATCCCCTTGGATGGACTCGCGAAAAACGCCCAATAAGATCGACCTCTACGACGTCCGGCGGCGACCGTGGTGAGTGGAGACATTGAGTCGCCGCCTGTCTCCTCGTCCTCCATCTCTCCAAGTGTTTCTCAGAACGAACATTGCCTGCCCTGCTTGAACCTAGCTGTTTGGTCCCCCTATTAAACACTGTTTGAGAAACACACACATGTGTACACACACACACACACACACACACACACACACACACACACACACACAAAGATGCATAACCCTGTTACTTTACAATTGACATTTAAAAGTCAGACTGCTTTTGACAATATTTTTTGTTGGAATCATTAGACATAAGGTAAAAGTTTCAAGTGTTTTTTCACCGCTGTATTTATTTGCTTGTTTGTTTACCAGGTACATCCAGGGGGCAGCGTCGCCTAAGGACATGCTGATCCTAGTGGATGCGTGAGTGACTCTCTTTTTGTGATTCATATTTACAGTCAGAATCCATTTCATGACCAGTCTAAAAAACAAGTTCTGACGTCCCCCCACCACCAGCCTGTAATGCTGAGCTTAGAGGTGCATCAGCACTCTCATGACTAGGAGAGACTGAGGAAATGGAATACATCATGAACTATAGCGAAACCATCATTTGTTTTGCTGTGAATGTACACTACCGTTCAAAAGTTTGGTGTCACTTAGAGGGTTTTCTAATGATAAATTAGCCTTCTAAAATGATCAACTTGGATTAGCTAACATACCGTGCCATTGGAACACAGGAGTGATGGTTGCTGATAATGGGCCTCTGTACGCCTATGTAGATATTCCATTAAAATAAAAATATTTTTTTTTTTTTTTTTTTTTCACCTTTATTTAACCAGGTAGGCTAGTTGAGAACAAGTTCTCATTTGCAACTGCGACCTGGCCAAGATAAAGCATAGCAGTGTGAACAGACAACACAGAGTTACACATGGAGTAAACAATAAACAAGTCAATAACATGGTAGAAAAAAAAGAGAATCTATATACAATGTGTGCAAAAGGCATGAGGTAGGCAATAAATCGAATAATTACAATTTAGCAGATTAACACTGGAGTGATAAATCATCAGATGATCATGTGCAGGAAGAGATACTGGTGTGCAAAAGAGCAGAAAAGTAAATAAATAAAAGCAGTATGGGGGGTGAGGTAGGTAAATTGGGTGGGTAGTTTACAGATGGACTATGTACAGCTGCAGCGATCGGTTAGCTGCTCGGATAGCAGATTTTTAAAGTTGTTGAGGGAGATAAAAGTCTCCAACTTCAGAGATTTTTGCAATTCGTTCCAGTCGCAGGCAGCAGAGAACTGGAAGGAAAGGCGTCCAAATGAGGTTTTGGCTTTAGGGATGATCAGTGAGATACACCTGCTGGAGCGCGTGCTGCGGGTGGGTGTAGCCATCGTGACCAGTGAACTGAGATAAGGCGGCACTTTACCTAGCATAGCCTTGTAGATGACCTGGAGCCAGTGGGTCTGACGACGAACATGTAGCGAGGGCCAGCCGACTAGGGCATACAGGTCGCAGTGGTGGGTCGTATAAGGTGCTTTAGTAACAAAACGAATGGCACTGTGATAAACTGCATCCAGTTTGCTGAGTAGAGTATTGGAAGCTATTTTGTAGATGACATCGCCGAAGTCGAGGATCGGTAGGATAGTCAGTTTTACTAGGGTAAGTTTGGCGGCGTGAGTGAAGGAGGCTTTGTTGCGGAATAGAAAGCCGATTCTTGATTTGATTTTGGATTGGAGATGTTTGATATGAGTCTGGAAGGAGAGTTTGCAGTCTAGCCAGACACCTAGGTACTTATAGATGTCCACATATTCTAGGTCGGAACCGTCCAGGGTGGTGATGCTAGTCGGGCGTGCGGGTGCAGGCAGCGAACGGTTGAAAAGCATGCATTTGGTTTTACTAGCGTTTAAGAGCAGTTGGAGGCCACGGAAGGAGTGTTGTATGGCATTGAAGCTCGTTTGGAGGTTAGATAGCACAGTGTCCAAGGAAGGGCCGGAAGTATATAGAATGGTGTCGTCTGCGTAGAGGTGGATCAGGGAATCGCCCGCAGCAAGAGCAACATCATTGATGTATACAGAGAAAAGAGTCGGCCCGAGAATTGAACCCTGTGGTACCCCCATAGAGACTGCCAGAGGACCGGACAACATGCCCTCCGATTTGACACACTGAACTCTGTCTGCAAAGTAGTTGGTGAACCAGGCAAGGCAGTCATTAGAAAAACCGAGGCTACTGAGTCTGCCGATAAGAATATGGTGATTGACAGAGTCGAAAGCCTTGGCCAGGTCGATGAAGACGGCTGCACAGTAATGTCTTTTATCGATGGCGGTTATGATATCGTTTAGTACCTTGAGCGTGGCTGAGGTGCACCCATGACCGGCTCGGAAACCGGATTGCACAGCGGAGAAGGTACGGTGGGATTCGAGATGGTCAGTGATCTGTTTGTTGACTTGGCTTTCGAAGACCTTAGATAGGCAGGGCAGGATGGATATAGGTCTGTAACAGTTTGGGTCCAGGGTGTCTCCCCCTTTGAAGAGGGGGATGACCGCGGCAGCTTTCCAATCCTTGGGGATCTCAGATGATACGAAGGAGAGGTTGAACAGGCTGGTAATAGGGGGTGCGACAATGGCGGCGGACAGTTTCAGAAATAGGGGGTCCAGATTGTCAAGCCCAGCTGATTTGTATGGGTCCAGGTTTTCCAGCTCTTTCAGAACATCTGCTATCTGGATTTGGGTAAAGGAGAAGCTGGGGAGGCTTGGGCGAGTAGCAGCGGGGGGGGCGGGGCTGTTGGCCAAGGTTGGAGTCGCCAGGAGGAAGGCATGGCCAGCCATTGAGAAATGCTTGTTGAAGTCTTCGATTATCACGGATTTATCGGTGGTGACCGTGTTACCTAGCCTCAGTGCAGTGGGCAGCTGGGAGGAGGTGCTCTTGTTCTCCATGGACTTTACAGTATCCCAGAACTTTTTGGAGTTAGAGCTACAGGATGCAAATTTCTGCTTGAAAAAGCTGGCCTTTGCTTTCCTGACTGACTGCGTGTATTGGTTCCTGACTTCCCTGAACAGTTGCATATCGCGGGGGCTCTTCGATGCTATTGCAGTTCGCCACAGGATGTTTTTGTGCTGGTCGAGGGCAGTCAGGTCTGGAGTGAACCAAGGGCTATATCTGTTCTTGGTTCTGCATTTTTTGAACGGAGCATGCTTGTCTAATATGGTGAGGAAGTAACTTTTAAAGAATGACCAGGCATCCTCAACTGACGGGATGAGGTCAATATCCTTCCAGGGTACCCGCGCCAGGTCGATTAGAAAGGCCTGCTCGCAGAAGTGTTTTAGGGAGCGTTTGACAGTGATGAGGGGTGGTCGTTTGACCGCGGACCCGTGGCGGATACAGGCAATGAGGCAGTGATCGCTGAGATCTTGATTGAAGACAGCAGAGGTGTATTTGGAGGGCAGGTTGGTCAGGATAATGTCTATTAGGGTGCCCATGTTTACGGATTTAGGGTTGTACCTGGTGGGTTCCTTGATGATTTGTGTGAGATTGAGGGCATCAAGCTTGGATTGTAGGACTGCCGGGGTGTTAAGCATATCCCAGTTTAGGTCACCTAACAGAACAAACTCTGAAGCTAGATGGGGAGCGATCAATTCACAGATGGTGTCCAGGGCACAGCTGGGAGCTGAGGGGGGTCGGTAGCAGGCGGCAACAGTGAGAGACTTATTTCTGGAGAGATTAATTTTTAAAATTAGAAGTTCGAACTGTTTGGGCATAGACCTGGAAAGTATGACAGAACTTTGCAGGCTATCTCTGCAGTAGATTGCAACTCCTCCCCCTTTGGCAGTTCTATCTTGACGGAAAGTGTTATAGTTGGGTATGGAAATCTCAGAATTTTTGGTGGCCTTCCTAAGCCAGGATTCGGACACGGCAAGGACATCAGGGTTGGCAGAGTGTGCTAAAGCGGTGAGTAAGGCAAACTTAGGGAGGAGGCTTCTGATGTTGACATGCATGAGGCCAAGGCTTTTTCGATCACAGAAGTCAACAAATGAGGGTGACTGGGGACATGCAGGGCCTGGGTTTACCTCCACATCACCCGAGGAACAGAGGAGTAGTAGGATGAGGGTGCGGCTAAAGGCTATCAAAACTGGTCGCCTAGAGCGTTGGGGACAAAGAATAAAAGGAGCAGATTTATGGGCGTGGTAGAATAGATTCTGGGCATAATGTGCAGACAGGGGTATGGTGGGGCGCGGGTACAGCGGAGGCAAGCCCAGGCACTGGGTGATAATAAGAGAGGTTGTATCTCTGGACATGCTGGTCTCAATGGGTGAGGTCACCGCACGTGTGGGGGGTGGGACAAAGGAGGTATCAGAGGTACGGAGAGTGGAACTACAGGGTCCATTGCAAACCAAAACAATGATAATGATAACTAGCCTGAACAACAGTATGCAAGGCATATTGATATTTGAGAGAGACATACAATAAGGCATAAAGTGATTGCAGGTCTTGATTGGGAGAGCTAGCTAAAACAACAGGTAAGATAACAGCAGCAATAACAGGGTGCTAGTCTAACACAGCAACAACAGGTAAAAATGGCGACGACTAGGCAGAGAGGGTCGGATTAACTACACACAGATCCTGAGTTAAAGCACAGAGCCGACAGATAAAACACAAATAAACAGAATGGAGTACCGTGAATTAATGGACAGTCAAGCATGCATCAGCTATGTAGCCAAGTGATCATAGTGTCCAGGGGGCAGCCGTAGATGGAGCAGGGAGGCCTCCACTAAGCTAGCACGCGGCGTTTAAAGTTAGTAGCCCGGGGGGTGGTCTGCTCAGACAGAGGGGGTCTGCTCAGACGTGGTCGTGTCGACAGAGAATCCAAGCCGGATGGCGAAAGAGAGGTTGTGAATTGTAGAATTGTGTTTGCTAACTGGTGCTAGCTTCGTGGCAGTGGCGCTAGCTGCGCTAGCTGCGCTAGCTGCGCTAGCTGCAAGCTAGCTGTGAGGATCAGAAGTAGTGGCTCAGGGATTACGGCAGGAATCCGGCGTTGTTGTCGAGAGACAGTCCGATGCTGGTAAATTGGTGAGTAATATCCAGGCTAATAACAGGGCTGGTGTCTGTGCAGAAGGTAAAAGCTATTAGCTTGTAGCTGATTTAGACCAGTTGTGATGGATTGGCAGGGCTCTGTGTCGGCAAAAAAAGGTCCAGTCCAATTGGCAAAAGAGGTATTGTAGCCCAAGAATTCGCTGGTAGACCTCTTCGGCTAGCCGGCAGATGGGCCTAGCTCGAGGCTAGCTCAAGGCTAACTGGTGCTTGCTTCGGGACAGAGGTGTTAGCCAGTAGTAGCCACTCGGTTGCAGCTAGCTAGCTGTGATGATACGGTGTAATTGTCCAGAGCTTGCGTCAGGAATCCGGTGATGTGGTAGAGAAAAAGCAGTCCTATATGCTCTGGGTTGATATCGCGCTTGCAGACTGGCAGGTATTGGCCCGAGCTGAAGCTGGCTGTGTCCAAGTTAAGGGTGAAGACCGCAGCAGTGGCTAACTGACTACTAGCTAGTAGCTAGTTATCTGGCTAGCTTCTGACTGGGGTTACGGTTCTAAAGTATAAAAAATAGCAGGTCCGTACCACATTGGGTGAGGCGGAATGTAGGAATGTATATTCAGTTCCTAGATGGAAAGTGAAATTAAAATATATACGAAATGTATACGAAAAATACGAAGACTATTTACACGGGACAAGACAAGACAAACACAAGTCCGACTGCTACGCCATCTTGGCGTAACCAGCTACAATAGTCATTTACAACATTAACAATGTCTACACTGTATTTCTGATCAATTTTATGTTATTTTAATGGACAAAAAAGTAGCTTTTCTTTCAAAAACAAGAACATTTCTAAGTGATCCCAAACTTTTGAACGGTAGTGTATACCTAAGAATTCTCAACCACAATTACATGTTTGTTTACATTTTTATATTTTACTAATCTTGTTCAAGGTGAATTACAGTCAGTGGTTAGTATTACACAGACCTTACACATAGGGGCTCCCAAGTGGCACAGAGGTCTAAGGCACTGTGCTAGAGGCATCATTCCAGGATTTATCACAACCGGCCGTGGTTGGGAGTCCCATACGGCAGCACACAATTGGCCCAGCGTCGTCCTGGGTTTAGCCGGGGTAGGCCGTCGTTGTAAATAAGAATTTGTTCTTAACTGACTTGCCTAGTTATATAAAGGTTAAAGAAAAAAGAAAAAAGAAATGAAACAACATCGGAAAAAGCTGATAAGTACACAATTGTCATTGTTTTGAACCAAAAATATAAAGCAATACGACAATAGGAATTGTCTGTTGAAAAATGGGAAAACCCTGTAGGTGTCGTAATGGTGCCTACAATTCAGGAACTCACTTATTTTCTTGTAGAACTAAAGTGACAGTGGTTGTGTAAGTGCTGCTACTACCTGTAGCCTGCTTTACACACCTGATACAAGGCAATTACAAGAGTCCCTATAAACTCCCACAATACTCCCTGGGTATATGGCTATTTAATGCAAAGTACATCAGAAATCACTTGGAAACTTGGAAAAATAGAGCAAGACAGCCAGACTACTTTATCTTAAAGCTGAAAGATGAAACTTTTTTGGGGGACCCAACCCAAATTCACATAGAGTTATTGATCTGTCATTCTCACTGAAAGCAGGTCTAAGAAATGGTACACCAACTTCAAAAAGCTGAAAATATAATATTTTGGGTTATGTGAAAGATATTTCACAGCGGTTTAGATGGTACAATGATTCTCTACACTAGACTTGCTTGTTTTGTCACCTAAATAGAAATTAGGCAAACTATTACAATTTTAACAACCAGGAAATGGCGGAGCGATTTCTGCATAGTGCATCTTTAATCAAACCACTATATGCTATTGTATCAACTACACACTAGGCTATCAATGTCATGGTTATCAAGTTCATCAGCAAATCCCTGCTGTATACTGTACATAACATACATAACGGTATCATCTTATTATGTGCTAATGAGAATTGCCTATAGGAAGTTTTTTTTTGGTCATTGAACTAAAAGGATTTGTCTATATTAGATGGGTAAAGCCCGTGCCACCGCGACACACCCTGATTAATCGGCTGTGCCTGGAATGGAAAGGCTGGCACCGCGCCAGCACCTAAATGAGAACAATAAAAAAGATATATATGAAAAATCCATTTCGCCCCCTTAGCTCTTGACGCGAAGTAGATAATTGGCGGGCCCGATTGACAGGCTATTTCAACATCAAAGCTGTGCCGCTGCCGTCGTGGTGATGCCCGAGCAGAAGGAATATAAAAGACCCTTCACTCCTCCTTTTTTCCGTTCGGTGCATGTTGTCTTTACCTGCACCCTGCATGTCTTTATATATACACCATCTGCTCTCTACTTCTCTCACATCCAATTTTAACTTGAGTGGTGCTATGTTCAAATGTAGGCCTATATCATTAAATGTCCAATTCTCTGCGCCGCTACGACAACACGAAATGTCAGAATTAAAGTGACTCACTCTATGCTAATGTTAGCCTTTCATGTAGCGTTAGCGTCGGCTAGAGGAGGCATGGTGATAGCGCTTTAAGTCCACTGCTGGGTTAGCCTAATGACGCTAGCCACTTCCCCTCACATGTTTATCCTGATAGGCCTATATCTAGAGAGCCTATTAGTGTTAGCTAAAAGCCTAGTAGTCACGCGGCCTGTGGTTGTTTTAATGCCTCTTTGTCTCTGTCTGTGTCCCAAATGGCAGCCTATTCCCTATAGTGCACTACTTTTGACCAGAGTCCCATAAGGCGCTAGTAAAAAGTAGTGCACTGTATAGGGAATAGGGTGCCATTTAGCACAGGACCCATGTCTCCCACTTCATCACACTCAATGTTAGTTTTATAGCTTCAGCTGTGGCAAATTTAAAGGGCAATGTCTTTCTGGGCCCCTGAATGCTAACAGGCTAGTTAGTGGTCTTATTGCATATGTAATGACGGCACCACACTTAGGCCTAGTGCTAAATATGAATTACAGTATGGTGGTGTTGGTTGAGTCAGATACATGTGTTGTTTATGTGGTCTGATTCCCCTTGCTCAATACTCTGCTGCGGATATTGATGTGTTCATCTAAGAGATATTCAATTGAAATTCCTCCACACTAACAAGAGAAATACAACAACAGACTATTTTAGCTCTTGGCTGAAGGAAGCAATCCAGTTCAAGTTAAATCCAGATCAAACAAACACATATTTGTCTGGAGAACACAGTCATAGATGTGTAACATCTGGTAATAACCTGCTCCTGTGGTACTTAATGCCCTTTCTCTCCTTCCTGTAGGTGTCTGAGTTAACGGCCTTTCTCTCCTTCCTGTAGGTGTCTGAGTTAACGGCCTTTCTCTCCTTCCTGTAGGTGTCTGAGTTAACGGCCTTTCTCTCCTTCCTGTAGGTGTCTGAGTTAACGGCCTTTCTCTCCTTCCTGTAGGTGTCTGAGTTAATGGCCTTTCTCTCCTTCCTGTAGGTGTCTGAGTTAACGACCTTTCTCTCCTTCCTGTAGGTGTCTGAGTTAACGGCCTTTCTCTCCTTCCTGTAGGTGTCTGAGTTAACGGCCTTTCTCTCCTTCCTGTAGGTGTCTGAGTTAACGGCCTTTCTCTCCTTCCTGTAGGTGTCTGAGTTAACGGCCTTTCTCTCCTTCCTGTAGGTGTCTGAGTTAACGGCCTTTCTCTCCTTCCTGTAGGTGTCTGAGTTAATGGCCTTTCTCTCCTTCCTGTAGGTGTCTGAGTTAACGGCCTTTCTCTCCTTCCTGTAGGTGTCTGAGTTAACGGCCTTTCTCTCCTTCCTGTAGGTGTCTGAGTTAATGGCCTTTCTCTCCTTCCTGTAGGTGTCTGAGTTAACGCTCAAACTGATCCACGCCTCCAAACCAGACAATGACTGTTTTTCATGGTTATTCTCCCATTACATTGTAGTAATAGGCACGTAATAACACAGTCATAGATATGTAATAACAGGTTATAACGTCTGTCCGTAGGAGTGGCAGTGTCTCTGGCCTCACCCTGAAGCTAATCCACACCTCTGTCAACGAGATGCTGGAGACCCTGTCTGACGATGACTACGTCAATGTGGTCTATGTGAGTATCCAAGGCAGTTGGCAGAACGTGGTCTTTACACATAGGCCATTTATAGGACGAATGGAATGACTGTGTTCTTTACCCATTATAATTATAGGACGAATGCAATGACTTTGTGCTAGTCGTTATTGTGTTTGAGGAATGGGTTCTTGGAATGAAAAGCCAACTGACATTTACTCTTGAGGTGCTGACCTGTTGCACCCTCTATAACCACTGTGATTATTATTTGACCCTGCTGGTCATCTATGAACATTTGATCATCTTGTAGAATGATCTGGCCTTAATGGCCATGTACTCTTATCTCCACCGGCAGAGCCAGAAGAGGACTGGCCACCCCTCAGAACCTGGTTCCTCCTAGGTTCCTGCCTTTCTAGGGAGTTTTTCCTAGCCACCGAGCTTCTACATCTGCATTGCTTGCTGTTTGGGGTTTTAGGCTGGGTCTCTGGCCTTTTGGTTAAAGTGATCTGGATGAGTGGATGGATTTGTATGTCTTTAATCAGATATGGGCTTGAATGCACACATGAATGTACTGTGTGTGTGTGTGTGTGTGTGTGTGTGTGTGTGTGTGTGTGTGTGTGTGTGTGTGTGTGTGTGTGTGTGTGTGTGTGTGTGTGTGTGTGTGTGTGTGTGTGTGTGTGTGTGTGTGTGTGTGTGTGTGTGTGTGTGTGTTAGAGAGAGACTGGTTGTACAGATGGTGATGCTGATATAATTGTCCCCACAGACCCCTCCCACCCCAGATATTCGAAACGTGACAGTGACTAATTTCTCAGTCTCCGTGTGCTTCACACACACACGCAGCCACAGCAGAGAAGTAGACGCCTTTGTTTGCTGTGGTGTGTGTCTGTAGCGGTAGTTTGTGCACTGATCTCTGTAGCTGGAGTGTCTGTAGCAGTGATCTCTGTAACTGGAGTGTCTGTAGCAGTGATCTCTGTAACTGGAGTGTCTGTAGCAGTGATCTCTGTAACTGGAGTGTCTGTAGCAGTGATCTCTGTAACTGGAGTGTCTGTAGCAGTGATCTCTGTAACTGGAGTGTCTGTAGCAGTGAACTCTGTAACTGGAGTGTCGGTAGCAGTGATCTCTGTAACTGGAGTGTCGGTAGCAGTGATCTCTGTAACTGGAGTGTCGGTAGCAGTGATCTCTGTAACTGGAGTGTCTGTAGCAGTGATCTCTGTAACTGGAGTGTCTGTAGCAGTGATCTCTGTAACCGGAGTGGCTGTAGCAGTGATCTCTGTAACTGGAGTGTGTGTAGCAGTGATCTCTGTAACTGGAGTGTCTGTAGCAGTGATCTCTGTAACTGGAGTGTCTGTAGCAGTGATCTCTGTAACTGGAGTGTCTGTAGCAGTGATCTCTGTAACCGGAGTGTCTGTAGCAGTGATCTCTGTAACCGGAGTGTCTGTAGCAGTGATCTCTGTAACCGGAGTGTCTGTAGCAGTGATCTCTGTAACTGGAGTGTCGGTAGCAGTGATCTCTGTAACTGGAGTGTCTGTAGCAGTGATCTCTGTAACTGGAGTGTCTGTAGCAGCGATCTCTGTAACTGGAGTGTCTGTAGCAGTGATCTCTGTAACTGGAGTGTCTGTAGCAGTGATCTCTGTAACTGGAGTGTCAGTAGCAGTGATCTCTGTAACTGGAGTGTCTGTAGCAGTGATCTCTGTAACTGGAGTGTCTGTAGCAGTGATCTCTGTAACTGGAGTGTCGGTAGCAGTGATCTCTGTAACTGGAGTGTCGGTAGCAGTGATCTCTGTAACTGGAGTGTCGGTAGCAGTGATCTCTGTAACTGGAGTGTCTGTAGCAGTGATCTCTGTAACTGGAGTGTCTGTAGCAGTGATCTCTGTAACTGGAGTGTCTGTAACAGTGATCTCTGTAACTGGGGTGTCTGTAGCAGTGATCTCTGTAACGGGAGTGTCTGTGGCAGTGATCTCTGTAACTGGAGTGTCTGTAACAGTGATCTCTGTAACTGGGGTGTCTGTAGCAGTGATCTCTGTAACTGGAGTGTCTGTAGCAGTGATCTCTGGAACTGGAGTGTCTGTAGCAGTGATCTCTGTAACTGGAGTGTGTGTAGCAGTGATCTCTGTAACTGGAGTGTGTGTAGCAGTGATCTCTGGAACTGGAGTGTCTGTAGCAGTGATCTCTGGAACTGGAGTGTCTGTAGCAGTGATCTCTGGAACTTGAGTGTCTGTAGCAGTGATCTCTGTAACTGGAGTGTCTGTAGCAGTGATCTCTGTAACTGGAGTGTCTGTAGCAGTGATCTCTGTAACTGGAGTGTCTGTAGCAGTGATCTCTGTAACTGGAGTGTCTGTAGCAGTGATCTCTGTAACTGGAGTGTCTGTAGCAGTGATCTCTGTAACTGGAGTGTCTGTAGCAGTGATCTCTGTAACTGGAGTGTCTGTAGCAGTGATCTCTGTAACTGGAGTGTCTGTAGCAATGATCTCTGTAACTGGAGTGTCTGTAGCAGTGATCTCTGTAACTGGAGTGTCTGTAGCAGTGATCTCTGTAACTGGAGTGTCTGTAGCAGTGATCTCTGTAACTGGAGTGTCTGTAGCAGTGATCTCTGTAACTGGAGTGTCTGTAGCAGTGATCTTTTCTTGTGTATGTAAATGTGTACAGAATGATATCAGTGCCCCTTTCAAATGACTAATATTAGTATTTCTAACAACAGACTGTACCAAACATCAATGCCTTAAAACGCAGAGCCGTATTCCCTGTTATGTGTGTGGGTGTGTAGGAACGTATATGTATGGCTCATCCTCTGTCTCAGTGGGAGACTTTTCTATTTCTCTCATTCAGTTTGATGCTAATTCAACAACTCATCCCTCCTCTCTCTCTCCCTCCCCCTCCCTCTGTCTCTCTGTCTGGTACAGTTCAATGATTATTCAACAACTCATCCCTCCTCTCTCTCTCCCTCCCCCTCCCTCTGTCTCTCTGTCTGGTACAGTTCAATGATAATTCAACAACTCATCCCTCCTCTCTCTCTCCCTCCCCCTCCCTCTGTCTCTCTGTCTGGTACAGTTCAATGATAATTCAACAACTCATCCCTCCTCTCTCTCTCCCTCCCCCTCCCTCTGTCTCTCTGTCTGGTACAGTTCAATGATAATTCAACAACTCATCCCTCCTCTCTCTCTCCCTCCCCCTCCCTCTGTCTCTCTGTCTGGTACAGTTCAATGATAATTCAACAACTCATCCCTCCTCTCTCTCTCCCTCCCCCTCCCTCTGTCTCTCTGTCTGGTACAGTTCAATGATAATTCAACAACTCATCCCTCCTCTCTCTCTCCCTCCCCCTCCCTCTGTCTCTCTGTCTGGTACAGTTCAATGATAATTCAACAGCTCATCCCTCCTCTCTCTCTCCCTCCCCCTCCCTCTGTCTCTCTGTCTGGTACAGTTCAATGATAATTCAACAACTCATCCCTCCTCTCCCTCCCCCTCCCTCTGTCTCTCTGTCTGGTACAGTTCAATGATAATTCAACAACTCATCCCTCCTCTCTCTCTCTCTCTCCCTCCCTCTGTCTCTCTGTCTGGTACAGTTCAATGATAATTCAACAGCTCATCTCTCCTCTCTCTCTATCCCTCCCCCTCCCTCTGTCTCTCTGTCTGGTACAGTTCAATGATAAAGCGGTGAAGGCGGCGTGCTTTCAGAACCTGG
Source organism: Salvelinus alpinus (assembly GCF_045679555.1). NCBI lineage: Eukaryota > Metazoa > Chordata > Actinopteri > Salmoniformes > Salmonidae > Salvelinus > Salvelinus alpinus. The sequence goes on from NC_092096.1 coordinate 25,986,863, forward strand.
TCCAGGCCAACGTGCGGAACAAGAAGTTCCTGAAGGATGCTGTGCGGAACATCTCAGCCAAGGGCATCACCAACTACAAAGGCGGCTTCGAGTTGGCCTTCGAGCAGCTCTCATCGGTAGGGGATGAGAGTGTGTGTGTGTGTGTGTGCTATAGTTTGCTGTGTTTGAATGTATGCACGTACATGCGTGTGTGCATGAGGTTGTGTTAGTTAGGAGGGACTGTGGCGTGTGTGAGTGTGAGTGTGTGAGTGCATTCAAGAGAGTGAGTGAGAAAGCGAGAGGAAAAGAAGAGGGAGGGAGAGAGGCATGGCCAGTGTGTCTACAAAACATTAAACATATCCCTTGTATTTTTCCATTCCAACTCTTCAGACTTTGTGTCGCCTGGGTTTTCTCTGTTTTCCATTAGCCCACGTGGTTGATGTAACTCGATGAAATTGAGACATTAGATTAGCTTGAATGATGAGAATAACAATGGAAACACAAGCTATAGTACTAGTAATCGCCCCAGAGGAGACCACCTGTTATTGTTGTCACGTATCGCCATCTGCTGGTGATTTTGGCCATTTCACTCTTCTATTTGTTTCTAATCACTTGGGTCGTAATTCATTTGGGCACACCGTAGCAAAACGTTTGTTATTGGACAAATTCAGGTAGTCTCTCTCCCTGTTTCAGTCCATTTTCCTCCATTTGGTTCCTAATAAATAGGACCCTAATGGCGATACATTAAACCTTTTTCCATCAAACCTTATTTTGATGGGGTGCCCACTTTCATAAATGAAATTAAATGATTTGTAAAAAGGAAGGTCAGCACTCTTAGAATGAAGTTTATTTAAAGTAAAATAAGTGGATTTAATTGGCAATGTTTTGTTCAGGTCTGACCTTTTCAATTCAATAAATCTTAATTGTCCCATCCTAAAGGTCAATTGTTTTGAGTACAACAAATACAAGACCTGGGGAAATATTGGTTCAAGACGCAATAAAATGATCTTTCAATAACTGATTTATTTTCTGATGGTTTGTAAATACACAGTGCATCGTAAACCTAATCACTGTGCTTCAGTCATTTAAATGACATAAAATGTATGTTGTGTTGTTTTCTCTCGCCCCCCCCCCCCCCCCGTCTCTGTGTCCCTACTCGTCCTCTCTCTCGTTCTCTCTCTGTGCTGTGTCCCCACTTCCCCCCCCTCTCTCTTTCTCTCTCTGTGAACCCACTCTTTCTATCCCCCCTCCGTCATTCCCCTCTCTCTCTCTCTAGTTGAACGTGACCCAGGGCAGGGCGTTGTGTAACAAGATCATCATGCTGTTCACTGACGGAGGAGAGGAGAGGGCCCAGGAGATCTTCCAGAAGTATAACGCTGACAAAAAGGTTGGTTGAGAGATGGAGACGTCTCCTACACACAGACATAAGGAACCCTCAAGAAGAGGAGGATCTGTGGGTAGTTTACATGATCCTGGGGAAGATCTCCATCAGAGGAGTTGCTGCTACAGGATGCATTCTGTCGTGCATAAATCAAAGCGCTTCAATTACTCAATGATACAGATGTGTTTATCACAGGGGGCTGGTTGCACCTTAATTGGGGAGGACGGACTCATGGTAATGGCTGCAACAGAATCCATGGAATAGTATTCGAACACATCAAATACATATTTTCCTAGTGTCTGATACCATTTCAGTCACTCCATTCCAGTCATTATTATGAGCCGTCCTCCCCTCACCAGCCTCCTGAGGTGTGTATATTTCTTCATAATCGGCCGTATACTGTGTAAATGTGTTTGGTAAGCAGAGTGTAGAAATCCCAGGGCAACGGGTGGACTAGTGTTCCCATCTCTTGCTAGATAATACACACCAACATATACATACTGTAGAGATATAAAAGTCATATGCATACACTGAAACATACTGTACACAGATATATACATGTTAAATCTATTTGTGACCCTTGATCCTATGTTAACCCTTTAGGTGCGGATATTCACGTTCTCAGTGGGCCAACACAACTATGACAAAGGACCAATCCAGTGGATGGCCTGCACCAACAAAGGTACGCAACACACATACGTCATGGCCCTGCCCGAATACTACATCCTTCCTACCTATTTCATATGATTAGATTAGGAAAAGCAATGTGTCCACACTAATGCTTTTACAGTAGGACCATGTCAGACAAGAGACTACTTCCAGGAATAGAACAAGGATGCATTGTCATGGAATTCAATCAGAGCCAAAGTCTGCCATACTGTGTCCTGGTATGTTATATTGTAAATGATGACGTGTAAAGGTGAAATACTTGTGTTCCAGGGTACTATTATGAAATCCCCTCCATCGGTGCTATCAGGATCAACACTCAGGTAAACAGTATTCAAATAGATCTTAAAACACTGAAGTCTAAACTCAACTATAAGATGCAAATCTTGCTTTGGTGCAAATGTTCAGTAAATCTGGCACGTTGTAATAATGCTATACAGCGTTTCTACAGTTCTTTAGAGTTTGTGTCTGATGCCCTCTAGTGGTCATATGATACACCTCTCTATATAGTCATGCTATTCAATGCACAGCAGTGATTGTTTCATTGGTTTGGTCTGATTCCTCTCTCACACACAACAGGAGTACCTGGATGTACTGGGAAGGCCCATGGTCAAAGCAAACAACAAGGCCAAGCAGGTTCAATGGACCAACGTTTACCAGGACGCACTGGTACGTTACACCAACTGACACAACATTGAACGGGGGATGAAATATGAACCAACAGCAGGGGTGTGAATATAGTTACAGCATCAGAAATAGTGTGAAGTTGTATTCTGAATGGTTACAGTGAAGATGGGTGAAGTGTGTACTCTTCAGGGTTGGAGTCAATTCCACAAATGTAATTCTAGATCAATTCTCTCCCTGTAAATTCCATTGAATTAAATTCAAAATACAGGTCAGTCTTTGAATTCAGAGATAATTCAATTCCTCTCAATTCCAAATTCCAAGAATTAAATTCCCTAATTCAATATTATCCCCAACAATTCCACAAATTCCAACTCAAATTCAATTCCCTCAGACTTTCAGGCTGGTCATGTCACTGTTCAGACAGCCTGGCTGTACAGGAAATATAGGAACACAGGTTGAAATGGTTCAGAACAGATCCTACAGTACACTTTTACACTATTCACTCCATTAACCCTTGTGTGGTGTTCATGTTTTTCTTATTGATGGACCCACATTATTGGGTTTTTAAAGTGTACCGGAGTTGGGGTCAAGTTTATATTAAAGTGTACCAGGGTTGGGATCAAGTTTATATTAAAGTGTACCAGGGTTGGGATCAAGTTTATATTAAAGTGTACCAGGGTTGGGATCAAGTTTATATTAAAGTGTACCAGGGTTGGGATCAAGTTTATATTAAAGTGTACCAGGGTTGGGATCAAGTTTATATTAAAGTGTACCGGAGTTGGGATCAAGTTTATATTAAAGTGTACCAGGGTTGAGATCAAGTTTATATTAAAGTGTACCAGGGTTGGGATCAAGTTTATATTAAAGTGTACCAGGGTTGGGGTCAAGTTTATATTAAAGTGTACCAGGGTTGGGATCAAGTTTATATTAAAGTGTACCAGGGTTGGGATCAAGTTTATATTAAAGTGTACCAGGGTTGGGATCAAGTTTATATTAAAGTGTACCAGGGTTGGGATCAAGTTTATATTAAAGTGTACCAGGGTTGGGGTCAAGTTTATATTAAAGTGTACCAGGGTTGGGATCAAGTTTACATTAAAGTGTACCAGGGTTGGGGTCAAGTTTACATTAAAGTGTACCAGGGTTGGGGTCAAGTTTACATTAAAGTGTACCAGGGTTGGGGTCAAGTTTGCATTAAAGTGTACCAGGGTTGGGATCAAGTTTATATTAAAGTGTACCAGGGTTGGGGTCAAGTTTATATTAAAGTGTACCAGGGTTGGGATCAAGTTTATATTAAAGTGTACCAGGGTTGGGATCAAGTTTATATTAAAGTGTACCAGGGTTGGGATCAAGTTTACATTAAAGTGTACCAGGGTTGGGATCAAGTTTACATTAAAGTGTACCAGGGTTGGGATCAAGTTTATATTAAAGTGTACCAGAGTTGGGATCAAGTTTATATTAAAGTGTACCAGGGTTGGGATCAAGTTTATATTAAAGTGTACCAGGGTTGGGGTCAAGTTTGCATTAAAGTGTACCAGGGTAGGGATTAAGTTTGCATTAAAGTGTACCAGGGTTGGGATCAAGTTTACATTAAAGTGTACCAGGGTTGGGGTTAAGTTTACATTAAAGTGTACCAGGGTTGGGATCAAGTTTACATTAAAGTGTACCAGGGTCGGGGTCAAGTTTACATTAAAGTGTACCCGGGTTGGGGACAAGTTTACATTAAAGTGTACCAGGGTTGGGGTCAAGTTTACATTAAAGTGTACCAGAGTTGGGATCAAGTTTGCATTAAAGTGTACCAGGGTTGGGGTCAAGTTTACATTAAAGTGTACCAGGGTTGGGGTCAAGTTTGCATTAAAGTGTACCAGGGTTGGGGTCAAGTTTACATTAAAGTGTACCAGGGTTGGGGTCAAGTTTACATTAAAGTGTACCAGGGTTGGGGTCAAGTTTACATTAAAGTGTACCAGGGTTGGGGTCAAGTTGGAATCCAAGATGGCGTAGCAGTCGGACGTGTCTTTGTCCTTGTCCTGTCCCGTGTAAATAGTCTTCGTATTTTTCGTATACATTTCGTATATATTTTAATTTCACTTTCCATCTAGGAACTGAATATACATTCCTACATTCCGCCTCACCCAATGTGGTACGGACCTGCTATTTTTTTTATACTTTAGAACCGTAACCCCAATCAGAAGCTAGCCAGATAACTAGCTACTAGCTAGTAGTCAGTTAGCCACTGCTGCGGTCTTCACCCTCAACTCGGACACAGCCAGCTTCAATACCGGGCCAATACCTGCCAGTCTGCAAGCGCGATATCAACCCAGAGCATATAGGACTGCTTTTTCTCTACCACATCACCGGATTCCTGACGCAAGCTCTGGACAATTACACCGTATCATCACAGCTAGCTAGCTGCAACCGAGTGGCTACTACTGGCTAACACCTCTGTCCCGAAGCAAGCACCAGTTAGCCTTGAGCTAGCCTCGAGCTAGGCCCATCTGCCGGCTAGCTGAAGAGGTCTACCAGCGAATTCTTGGGCTACAATACCAGCTACAAGCTAATTTAGCAATTTTTTGCCGCTGCTATTAGCTTTTACCTTCTGCACAGACACCAGCCCTGTTATTAGCCTGGATATTACTCACCAATTTACCAGCATCGGACTGTCTCTCGACAACAACGCCGGATTCCTGCCGTAATCCCTGAGCCACTACTTCTGATCCTCACAGCTAGCTTGCAGCTAGCGCAGCTAGCGCAGCTAGCGCCACTGCCACGAAGCTAGCACCAGTTAGCAAACACAATTCTACAATTCACAACCTCTCTTTCGCCATCGCCATCTGGCTTGGATTCTCTGTCGACACGACCACGTCTGAGCAGACCCCCTCCGTCTGAGCAGACCACCCCCCGGGCTACTAACTTTAAACGCCGCGTGCTAGCTTAGTGGAGGCCTCCCTGCTCCATCTACGGCTGCCCCCTGGACACTATGATCACTTGGCTACATAGCTGATGCATGCTTGACTGTCCATTAATTCACGGTACTCCATTCTGTTTATTTGTGTTTTATCTGTCGGCTCTGTGCTTTAACTCAGGATCTGTGTGTAGTTAATCCGACCCTCTCTGCCTAGTCGTCGCCATTTTTACCTGTTGTTGCTGTGTTAGACTAGCACCCTGTTATTGCTGCTGTTATCTTACCTGTTGTTTTAGCTAGCTCTCCCAATCAAGACCTGCAATCACTTTATGCCTTATTGTATGTCTCTCTCAAATATCAATATGCCTTGCATACTGTTGTTCAGGCTAGTTATCATTATCATTGTTTTGGTTTGCAATGGACCCTGTAGTTCCACTCTCCGTACCTCTGATACCTCCTTGGTCCCACCCCCCACACATGCGGTGACCTCACCCATTGAGACCAGCATGTCCAGAGATACAACCTCTCTTATCATCACCCAGTGCCTGGGCTTGCCTCCGCTGTACCCACGCCCCACCATACCCCTGTCTGCACATTATGCCCAGAATCTATTCTACCACGCCCATAAATCTGCTCCTTTTATTCTTTGTCCCCAACGCTCTAGGCGACCAGTTTTGATAGCCTTTAGCCGCACCCTCATCCTACTACTCCTCTGTTCCTCGGGTGATGTGGAGGTAAACCCAGGCCCTGCATGTCCCCAGTCACCCTCATTTGTTGACTTCTGTGATCGAAAAAGCCTTGGCCTCATGCATGTCAACATCAGAAGCCTCCTCCCTAAGTTTGCCTTACTCACCGCTTTAGCACACTCTGCCAACCCTGATGTCCTTGCCGTGTCCGAATCCTGGCTTAGGAAGGCCACCAAAAATTCTGAGATTTCCATACCCAACTATAACACTTTCCGTCAAGATAGAACTGCCAAAGGGGGAGGAGTTGCAATCTACTGCAGAGATAGCCTGCAAAGTTCTGTCATACTTTCCAGGTCTATGCCCAAACAGTTCGAACTTCTAATTTTAAAAATTAATCTCTCCAGAAATAAGTCTCTCACTGTTGCCGCCTGCTACCGACCCCCCTCAGCTCCCAGCTGTGCCCTGGACACCATCTGTGAATTGATCGCTCCCCATCTAGCTTCAGAGTTTGTTCTGTTAGGTGACCTAAACTGGGATATGCTTAACACCCCGGCAGTCCTACAATCCAAGCTTGATGCCCTCAATCTCACACAAATCATCAAGGAACCCACCAGGTACAACCCTAAATCCGTAAACATGGGCACCCTAATAGACATTATCCTGACCAACCTGCCCTCCAAATACACCTCTGCTGTCTTCAATCAAGATCTCAGTGATCACTGGCTCATTGCCTGTATCCGCCACGGGTCCGCGGTCAAACGACCACCCCTCATCACTGTCAAACGCTCCCTAAAACACTTCTGCGAGCAGGCCTTTCTAATCGACCTGGCCCGGGTACCCTGGAAGGATATTGACCTCATCCCGTCAGTTGAGGATGCCTGGTCATTCTTTAAATGTTACTTCCTCACCATATTAGACAAGCATGCTCCGTTCAAAAAATGCAGAACCAAGAACAGATATAGCCCTTGGTTCACTCCAGACCTGACTGCCCTCGACCAGCACAAAAACATCCTGTGGCGAACTGCAATAGCATCGAAGAGCCCCCGCGATATGCAACTGTTCAGGGAAGTCAGGAACCAATACACGCAGTCAGTCAGGAAAGCAAAGGCCAGCTTTTTCAAGCAGAAATTTGCATCCTGTAGCTCTAACTCCAAAAAGTTCTGGGATACTGTAAAGTCCATGGAGAACAAGAGCACCTCCTCCCAGCTGCCCACTGCACTGAGGCTAGGTAACACGGTCACCACCGATAAATCCGTGATAATCGAAGACTTCAACAAGCATTTCTCAATGGCTGGCCATGCCTTCCTCCTGGCGACTCCAACCTTGGCCAACAGCCCCGCCCCCCCCCGCTGCTACTCGCCCAAGCCTCCCCAGCTTCTCCTTTACCCAAATCCAGATAGCAGATGTTCTGAAAGAGCTGGAAAACCTGGACCCATACAAATCAGCTGGGCTTGACAATCTGGACCCCCTATTTCTGAAACTGTCCGCCGCCATTGTCGCACCCCCTATCACCAGCCTGTTCAACCTCTCCTTCGTATCATCTGAGATCCCCAAGGATTGGAAAGCTGCCGCGGTCATCCCCCTCTTCAAAGGGGGAGACACCCTGGACCCAAACTGTTACAGACCTATATCCATCCTGCCCTGCCTATCTAAGGTCTTCGAAAGCCAAGTCAACAAACAGATCACTGACCATCTCGAATCCCACCGTACCTTCTCCGCTGTGCAATCCGGTTTCCGAGCCGGTCACGGGTGCACCTCAGCCACGCTCAAGGTACTAAACGATATCATAACCGCCATTGATAAAAGACATTACTGTGCAGCCGTCTTCATCGACCTGGCCAAGGCTTTCGACTCTGTCAATCACCATATTCTTATCGGCAGACTCAGTAGCCTCGGTTTTTCTAATGACTGCCTTGCCTGGTTCACCAACTACTTTGCAGACAGAGTTCAGTGTGTCAAATCGGAGGGCATGTTGTCCGGTCCTCTGGCAGTCTCTATGGGGGTACCACAGGGTTCAATTCTCGGGCCGACTCTTTTCTCTGTATACATCAATGATGTTGCTCTTGCTGCGGGCGATTCCCTGATCCACCTCTACGCAGACGACACCATTCTATATACTTCCGGCCCTTCCTTGGACACTGTGCTATCTAACCTCCAAACGAGCTTCAATGCCATACAACACTCCTTCCGTGGCCTCCAACTGCTCTTAAACGCTAGTAAAACCAAATGCATGCTTTTCAACCGTTCGCTGCCTGCACCCGCACGCCCGACTAGCATCACCACCCTGGACGGTTCCGACCTAGAATATGTGGACATCTATAAGTACCTAGGTGTCTGGCTAGACTGCAAACTCTCCTTCCAGACTCATATCAAACATCTCCAATCCAAAATCAAAGCAAGAATCGGCTTTCTATTCCGCAACAAAGCCTCCTTCACTCACGCCGCCAAACTAACCCTAGTAAAACTGACTATCCTACCGATCCTCGACTTCGGCGATGTCATCTACAAAATAGCTTCCAATACTCTACTCAGCAAACTGGATGCAGTTTATCACAGTGCCATTCGTTTTGTTACTAAAGCACCTTATACGACCCACCACTGCGACCTGTATGCCCTAGTCGGCTGGCCCTCGCTACATGTTCGTCGTCAGACCCACTGGCTCCAGGTCATCTACAAGGCTATGCTAGGTAAAGTGCCGCCTTATCTCAGTTCACTGGTCACGATGGCTACACCCACCCGCAACACGCGCTCCAGCAGGTGTATCTCACTGATCATCCCTAAAGCCAAAACCTCATTTGGACGCCTTTCCTTCCAGTTCTCTGCTGCCTGCGACTGGAACGAATTGCAAAAATCTCTGAAGTTGGAGACTTTTATCTCCCTCAACAACTTTAAAAATCTGCTATCCGAGCAGCTAACCGATCGCTGCAGCTGTGCATAGTCCATCTGTAAACTACCCACCCAATTTACCTACCTCACCCCCCATACTGCTTTTATTTATTTACTTTTCTGCTCTTTTGCACACCAGTATCTCTTCTTGCACATGATCATCTGATGATTTATCACTCCAGTGTTAATCTGCTAAATTGTAATTATTCGATTTATTGCCTACCTCATGCCTTTTGCACACATTGTATATAGATTCTCTTTTTTTCTACCATGTTATTGACTTGTTTATTGTTTACTCCATGTGTAACTCTGTGTTGTCTGTTCACACTGCTATGCTTTATCTTGGCCAGGTCGCAGTTGCAAATGAGAACTTGTTCTCAACTAGCCTACCTGGTTAAATAAAGGTGAAATAAAAAAATAAAAAAAAGTTTACATTAAAGTGTACCAGGGTTGGGGTCAAGTTTACATTAAAGTGTACCAGGGTTGGGGTCAAGTTTGCATTAAAGTGTACCAGGGTTGAGGTCAAGTTTGCATTAAAGTGTACCAGCGTTGAGGTCAAGTTTGCATTAAAGTGTACCAGGGTTGGGGTCAAGTTTGCATTAAAGTGTACCAGGGTTGGGGTCAAGTTTGCATTAAACTGTACCAGGGTTGGGGTCAAGTTTGCATTAAACTGTACCAGGATTGGGGTCATTTCCAATTTAAACTGACATTTCAATTCAATTCTTGAATTCACTCGTGGAGAATTTACTTTGAAATAAATTTGAATGACATTTTTTCAAGTTATGTAATTGGAATATTTTTACTTTTTTATTGGAATTGAATTGGAAATGTAAAAACATTTAATCTTTTGGAATTTCATTGGAATTCAATATTTGTACATATTTGTACAACTTTACCCCAACCCTGGAGGGTAGAACTAATGCAAACGTGGGTGTCAAAGGCTTCAAATAGTGAAGCAAATGTACTTCCCAATACTACAGTACCACCAGCCAAGACACTGTTGACTATGGTTAATGCACATACTGTATATAAACTTGCTAAGGGTGTCCAAGAGTCCAACTAGTGACTCAAATACAATTTTCCAATACAAACACCAGATATCTAGTTCTAAAAATATCACGTATCAAGTTCATATTTTACATGAACACACACTTTCTGGTTCTAGAAATAGCTCATATCAAGTTCAAGTTTTGTATGAACTTCAACAGTGGATAAGGCAAGGACCGAGTGCACTGAAACAAGCTGTCAAAATATACGTGTAATATAAATCAACCAGTATTGATTTCTATTGAACAGCAGCGGAGCCAAGTCAGAAACAACCCAGTACACACGGTGGGACGTTGGCTTCAGAACAATATTTATACTGAACAAAAATATAAACGCAACATGCAACAATTTCAAAGATTTTACTGAGTTAGTTCATATAAGAAAATCAATCAATAAAAAATGTCACTAGGCCCTAATCTATGGATTTCACATGACTGGGAATACAGATATGTATCTGTTGGTCACAGATACCTTAAAAAAGGTAGGGGCATGGATCAGAAACGAGTCAGTATCTGGTATGACCACCATTTGCCTCATGCAGCGCGACACATCTCCTTCGCATAGAGTTGATCAGGCTGTGGATTGTGACCTGTGGAATGTTGTCCCACTCCTCTTCAATGGCTGTGCGGAGTTGCTGGATATTGGCGGGAACTGGAACACGCTGTTGTACACATCAATCCAGAGCATCCCAGACATGCTCAATGGGTGACATGTCTGGTAAGTATGCAGGCCATGAAAGAACTGGGAAATGTTCAGCTTCCAGGAATTGTGCACAGATCTTTGCAATATGGGGCTGTGCATTATTATGCTGAAACGGGGGGTGATGGTGCGAATGAATGGCACGACAATGGGCCTTAGCATCTCGTCACGGTATCTCTGTGCATTCAAATTGCCATCGATAAAATTCAATTGTGTTCGTAGTCCGTAGCTTATGCCTGGTCAGACCATAAACCCACCGCCACCATGGGGCACTCTGTTCACACAACGTTGACATCAGCAAACCGCTCGCCCACACAACACCATACATGTGGTCTGCAGTTGTGAGGCCGGTTGGACGTTATCTAAAATGACGTTGGAGGCAGCTTATGGTAGATAAATTAACATAAAATGATCTGGCAACAGCTCTGGTGGACATTCCTGCAGTCAGCATGCCATCTGTGGCATTGTGTTGTGTGACAAAACCGCACATTTTAGAATGGCTTTTTATTGTCTCCAGTGCAAGGTGCACCTGTGTAATGATCATGCTGTTTAATCAGCTTCTTGATAAGCCACACCTGTCAAGTGGATAGATTATCTTGGCAAAGGAGAAACGCTCAGTAACAGGGATGTAAACAAATTTGTGTACAAAATCTAAGAGAAATAAGCTTTTTGTGCCAATGTAACATTTCTGGGATCTTTTATTTCAGCTCGTGAAACATGGCACCAGAACTTTCCATGTTGCGTTTATATTTTTGTTTTGTATATAACGTGAAGTTGGAGACATAGCAAGATGGATGTATAGTGTCAAATCCAACAGCATGACACAGTCTCAGTGCAATAAGGACATCTGATTCCAGATTGCACCATGACAGATTCAGAGGTCATTGCACATTTCCAGTAAGCACACATAACCCGATGAAGACCATCCAGACGCACTAGAGAGATGGTGTCTTCCCTGTCGTGGTGATGGAGGCTGTCCACCTCATTACTGGAAACAGATGCTTCTCCAGCCACACGTCACAATAGAGGCCCACTGTGTGTGCTCACACACACACACAAGCAAACCGGCACTCACACACATACACACACACCACATGGCCCTGTGTCTGGTTACCTGCAAAGACATGTCAATTTGAGTCCATTCATTTCGGGGAAGATTTCTTTCTCGTTTTTTTTCCGGATCGTTCCATAGTAAACAATGTTATATGATTGAACATGGAAACGTGACGTTTTCTCTATCGGATGCACTTTCATCCCTTATCCACTGTTTAAGTCAGGACGCAACTTGACTTTGATATGAGCTACTTTTAGAACTAGACAGCTGGTGTTTGTATTAGAAGGGTGTTTGCGTCACTAGTTGCACTCTGACACACAGAGCAAGTTTATAATACAGTATCTACACTTACCATAGTCAACAGCTTGACACCCTGTGTATGCCTTGTTGTCCCCAAATTCACACTGTAAATACTACCCTGCACAGCTTCCCATTATTTCTGCTATTTGTATTTATAACTAGATAGCTGGTGTTTGTATTGGAAAGTGTATTTGCGTCATTAATTACCCTCTCTGACACCAATGGAAAGTTAGTTTTATGGACTCTCACTCTAATCTGTCTTGTGGTCTTGCTCCACAGGGCTAGTACATTAGCCTGGTCCCATATTGAGTTTTGAGTGCTTGAGTTTACAACACAAACAGATATGGGACCAGGCTACTATTTCATTACAAGTACTATTCTTACCCATAGACTATAGTACATGAACACAACCTACACCAGTATACAGTACATGTGCATAGAGAATGCATAGCAGGAGAGGCTGGTGGGAGGACTTATAGGAGGATGGGCTCATTGTAATGGCTGGAATGGATTCAATGGAACGGTATTAAACGCATCAAACATATTGAAACCACATGTTTGTCTCCGTTCCATTGATTCCATTCCAGCCATTACAATGAGCCCATCCTCCTATAGCTCCTCCCACCAGCCTCAACTGGTGCATATTATACCTGTTGTTATCAGTCTGATAAGACCAGTAGGGGTGTTGACATGCTGTTCTAAAGGAGACTGACTGAAAATACATGTGATCTGGTTTACAGGAGCTGGGTCTGGTGATCACAGGAACACTTCCCGTCTTCAACAAGACCAACACCAAAGCTGACAAAGAGAGGGGACTACAGGTACAGTGCTGACTGGCTGGCTGGCTGGCTGACTGACTGACTGGCTGGCTGGCTGGCTGGCTGATTGATTGACTGGCTGGCTGGCTGGTTGGCTGGCTGGTTGACTGACTGGTTGACTGACTTGCTGACTGACTGGCTGTCTAACTGGCTGGTTGACTGACTGACTGGTTGACTGACTGGCTGTATGACTGGCTGGCTGGTTGACTAACTGACTGGCTGGTTGACTGACTGGCTGGCTGGCTGGTTGACTGACTGCTATCTGACTGGCTGGCTGACTGCTTACTTGCTTACTTACTAATTTACTTGCATTCCCGCAATGAGCTTTCAGAAGTGTGTTTGATTTGCACAGCAGTATGTCCCAGAAGCAGGGAGTTGATGACTTCTCAGCGAGGTTCACCTCCAGAACTGAACACTGGGTCACACCACAGGACTGGGAACAGTGGGTTAACTGCCTTGCTCAGGGGCAGAACGACAGATTTTTACCTTGTCAGCTCGGCAGTCGATTACGATGTGGGTCCTTTCTTCCTCTACTATCTCCTTGGTGAGGTACTTGTCAGCCATTTTGCTGATATAGTGTCACTCTTCAAAGGCTGCCCACTCTGTGCCACAGGAAGCAACAGCATCTGATAACAGTAGCTAACTACTTCAAGATGATGCTATTTGGTATTTTGGTATTTTATTAGGATCCTCATTAGTTGTTGTGAAATCCTCAGCTACTCTTGCTGGGATTCACACAAAACATAGACAATTAGTGGACAAGAACAGCTCAAGAACAGAACTACATACATTTAAAAACAGCACCCATAGCCTACGTATCAATACATGGATGGTGTTTGATGGACCTGTCATGACTAAAGCCAGGCTGAGAATGACTCGTTAATGAGTCACAGTAACAACAAGGATTTCTAAAGGACTTTTTTTATCTCCACTGTGCTCTTTACTTTGGAAATGTTTTTTAAAGTCGCCAAGGGACTTGAGTCATCGGAGTAAAATTGTTTTTGTGAATGCCTGCTGTGTGTGTGAAGCACTAGGGGTCCCTCTGAGTGATATAATCCTGTGTGTGTGAAGCACTAGGGGTCCCTCTGAGTGATATACTATTGTGTGTGTGAAGCACTAGGGGTCCCTCTGAGTGATATAATCCTGTGTGTGTGAAGCACTAGGGGTCCCTCTGAGTGATATACTGCTGTGTGTGTGAAGCACTAGGGGTCCCTCTGAGTGATATACTACTGTGTGTGTGAAGCACTAGGGGTCCCTCTGTGTGATATACTGCTGTGTGTGTGAAGCACTAGGGGTCCCTCTGAGTGATATACTGCTGTGTGTGTGAAGCACTAGGGGTCCCTCTGAGTGATATACTACTGTGTGTGTGAAGCACTAGGGGTCCCTCTGAGTGATATACTGCTGTGTGTGTGAAGCACTAGGGGTCCCTCTGAGTGATATACTGCTGTGTGTGTGAAGCACTAGGTGTCCCTCTGAGTGATATACTACTGTGTGTGTGAAGCACTAGGGGTTCCTCTGAGTGATATACTACGGTGTGTGTGAAGCACTAGGGGTCCCTCTGAGTGATATACTACTGTGTGTGTGAAGCACTAGGGGTCCCTCTGAGTGATATACTACTGTGTGTGTGAAGCACTAGGGGTCCCTCTGAGTGATGTACTACTGTGTGTGTGAAGCACTAGGGGTCCCTCTGAGTGATATACTACTGTGTGTGTGAAGCACTAGGGGTCCCTCTGAGTGATATACTGCTGTGTGTGTGAAGCACTAGGGGTTCCTCTGAGTGAGGTACTATATAAGGTCTCATACCACTTTTGTTTTGGTCTCATACCACTTTTCCTTGTTTGTTTTTTCTCCCAGAGGCCCCAAAACCAGCTGATCCTGGGAGTGATGGCTATCGATGTGTCTCTGGACGACATCAAAAGACTAACGCCAAGATTTACAGTAAGTACACACACACACACTAACACATACCCACATAGCCTATGTTAAGTATCCAGAACACCATCAATACCATCGACACACACACTAACTATCCCGTCTCTTTCTATCTCTTGTAGTTTGGACCAAATGGCTATTACTTTGCCATTGACCCCAACGGTTACGTCTTGCTGCATCCCAACCTCTGCCCAAAGGTACAGTACACACACACACACACACACACACACACACACACACACACACACACACACACACACACACACACACACACACACACACACACACACACACACACACACACACACACACACACACACACACAAAACTACAACACTCATCTGTTCCTTTAATCACAGTATGCTGCACAACCTTGTTAAGCAAAGCCCCGATATATCTGTTAGCAAGGCATGGGAGATCTAGCAGCCTGGCGTTAGCCTACCGTTAGCCTAGTGTTAGGCTAGCATAGGTTAGCATTACCCTAGCGTAGCCTAGCCACCCTTAGCTTTGTTTGGCTAGCTTCCCCTAGTGCTATCTCGGAAAAGGTCACCATATGGGTTTGTGTAGAGAAGGTTTGCGAGGGACACTTCATGATTTCCACACAACAACCAGAGGGAGAACATGGAGTTTACGCCCACGTAGCCATGTGTTTCACATCAGTCTTTAGTTTAAGGTCCGCCTCACAGCTTTCCCGTAAACTGCCCTGAGGAAATATGTCACTGGTGTTCTTGTATCAAAACATCATTACTGTGCATTAAATAAAAACACAAGTATGGGTAAAGACTTCAGATACATGCTGTGGTTTGGTGATATTAACTGACTTGCCTAGATAAAGAAAGATCAAATTAATTATATATACAGCTCCACATTGATCTGGTACTCCCTGTATATAGCTCCATTCGTGTGTATTTTGTTTAATTCCTCGTGTTAGTTACTATTTTATATTATTATTATGTTAACTCTGCATCGTTGAGAAAGGTTAGTTAGCAAGCATTTCACTGTAAAGTCTACACTAGTTGTTTTCAGCACGTGATGAATATAATGTTTTTTGATATTTGGTGAAAACTTGAAAGTGACAACTTGTGGTTTTCCCAACAATCCTTCAATCCAATCCAAGTCACTTTAAGAACAAATTCTTACTTACAATGACAGCTTAGGAACGGTTGGTTAACTGCCTTGTTCAGGGGCAGAACGACAGATTTTTAACTTGTCAGCTCAGGGATTCGATCTAGCAACTCTTCTGTTACTGGCCCAATGCTCTAACCACTAGGCTACCTGCCGCTCTATATATATAGTGAGTACCAGTACCAGATCAATGTAGAGCTATATACAGGGAGTACCAGTACCAGATCAATGTGGAGCTATATACAGGGAGTACCAGTACCAGATCAATGTGGAGCTATATACAGGGAGTACCAGTACCAGATCAATGTGGAGCTATATACAGGGAGTACCAGTACCAGATCAATGTGGAGCTATATACAGGGAGTACCAGTACCAGATCAATGTGGAGCTATATACAGGGAGTACCAGTACCAGATCAATGTGGAGCTATATACAGGGAGTACCAGTACCAGATCAATGTGGAGCTATATACAGGGAGTACCAGTACCAGATCAATGTAGAGCTATATACAGGGAGTACCAGTACCAGATCAATGTAGAGCTATATACAGGGAGTACCAGTACCAGATCAATGTGGAGCTATATACAGGGAGTACCAGTACCAGATCAATGTGGAGCTATATACAGGGAGTACCAGTACCAGATCAATGTGGATTTATGTACGGGGAGTACCAGTACCAGATCAATGTGGAGCTATATACAGGGAGTACCAGTACCAGATCAATGTGCAAAGGTACGAGGTATTTGAGGTAGATATGTACATGAAGCCAGGGTAAAGTGACTAGGCATCAGGATAGATAATAATAAGGTATTTGAGGTAGATATGTACATGAAGCCAGGGTAAAGTGACTAGACATCAGGATAGATAATAATAAGGTATTTGAGGTAGATATGTACATGAAGCCAGGGTAAAGTGACTAGGCATCAGGATAGATAATAATAAGGTATTTGAGGTAGATATGTACATGAAGGCAGGGTAAAGTGACTAGACATCAGGATAGATAATAATAAGGTATTTGAGGTAGATATGTACATGAAGGCAGGGTAAAGTGACTAGACATCAGGATAGATAATAATAAGGTATTTGAGGTAGATATCAAATTGTATTTGTCACATGCGCCGAATACAACATGAGCCAGACCTTACAGTGAAATGCTTACTTACAAGCCCTTAACCAACAATGCAGTTTTAAGAAAAATAAGTGTTAAGAAAGTATATACTAAAAGAAACTGAAGTAAAAAATGTATAAAAACTAAATTAAAAAGAAGAAAATAGAAAAATAACAGATAATTAAAGAGCAACAACAAAATAACAGTAGCGAGGCTGTATACAGGGGGTACCGGTACAGAGTCAATGTGCGGAGCACAGGTTAGTTGAGGTAATATGTAAATGTAGGTAGAGGTAAAGTGATAAGTACATGAAGACAGGGTAAAGTTGGCACATAGCTTATCTTTGTATGTTTGTGTTTGTACCTTGTCTGTATTAAATGGTTTGTTTAGCTCCTGTTATTAATATCTCAACTCCTATTTCATAAAGTTTGTTTTGGAGTTCTGGTGCTGTATCTGTCTAGGCTCATGATGAAGGGTTCACGGACAAAGATTGAGACAAATCCTGACTGGAAATCATTTTAATCTGGACATAGGGTAATTTTTGCATGACTAATTGGCAGTAAGCAAAATAACCATAATATTTAAAATAGACAGGTAGGCTGTTTTTTTTCACAGGTCTGTTCTCTATTGCATGACTAATGCCACCCTTAAAGGTAATTTCACATAGACTGTCTTAAATAATTCCTGGGTGAACTCTTTCCTGGGTTGATTCAATCTATAAAACACTCTCTGCACTCTCTGTCTCTCTCTCGCACTTTCTCTCTCGCACTTTCTCTCTCGCACTTTCTCTCGCACTTTCTCTCTCGCTCTCTCTCTCTCTCTCGCTCTCTTTCTCTCGCTCTCTGTCTTGCACTCTCTGTCTCGCACTCTCTGTCTCGCACTCTCTGTCTCGCACTCTAGAATCCTAAATTTCAGGAGCCTGTAACTCTGGACTTCCTGGACGCTGAGCTGGAGGATGAGATTAAAGTAGAGGTAAGATGGAGACCACTGACGGTCTTCTTTAATGCTTCCACCTTTGTGTCCACATTCTATCCTGTTGTGGGTTGAACTTGCTCCTAAGAGCTAAGTGTTTTTTGTCCTCAGATAAGAACGAACATGATTAATGGAGAAACCGGCCACCGCACCGTACACACACTAGTGAAGTCCCAGGATGAGGTAAACTAAAACATGATGGAAAAACAAAAACACATTTTTAGACTATTTCGGGGTGAGCTGTCCCTTTGGTGACAAATGTGTGTTCTGCTCCACAGCGGTACATAGACCGAAGCGAAAGATCGTACACATATGCCCCTGTAAAGGGTACAGATTACAGGTAACAGCTACATGTACTGTATTTGTACCCCTACCTGAGTATACCATGTACAGTATTCATTTTTAGGGCCTTGAGTTTTTATTCTGACCACGTGACTTGACCAAGAAAACTCTCATGGGTCAAGAGTCTGGAGTTTTACCTGGTCAAGGCATATAACTAGGTTCCATAAAAACTCAGGGCCCTATCTAGAAGAACAATAGGGGTCACTGTTTTCATCTCTTATGACTACTAGTAGTGCACTGACACCTGATCAATGCAACCGCTTGAGAGGTCGTGGCCATAGAGAATAACAGGGGCTTCTAGTGGCCAAAAGGCAGTTTTAGCACAGGTAGCGCCATTGAGGGCTTCCAACATTTTAACGCAGATAGAACAATGAGCCAGATATTTCACCGGAAGTGTAAATTTGAAGTTTCCTGGTGACATTTCCACTCGCCACCAAAAATGGTGATGAGAGGAAGCACAGTGGCAGGCAGTGGGAGAAGATGGAGCTGGATGGATTTTGGCCGACATTCTGATAATTTCTCAGCGATTTTTAAGCATTTGATACAGTTTTCTGTCCCCAAATCTAGAATATTTTACAGAGTGGACTATGTTTTCTAGACTACCCTTTGCCAAGGTTTCAAAATGTTTCGTTGTTTAGAAGGGGTGTAAGGGCGAATTGAGCTATTGCACATGCACACTTCAGAGTATGTCTTCCCTAAGGGAAATATGCAAATACATGCTAGAACACGCCAATGGGATCTCGCTAGCTCGTGCTTGTCTCTGTCCACCTCCTTGCTCTGCCCACTATAATGAATTTGCTCCCATTGGAAATTACAGTCTGTGGTCTATCTTGGGTTAGTTATGCAAATCTCAGATTTTAATGTAGTCAACTGGGTGGACATCCAACTTCATTGGCTGATCCCTCCTGGTGACCCTGTTGGAGTCATGTCCAACCGGGTCATCAGGAGGAATCAGCCAATTGTGAAGAAGAAAATGTACTACTTCGAAATGGAGATTGCCTCAATGACGCTGCCCATGCTGTAACAGACACAATAATGGCACAGATACAAAGATGAGTCCTCTATCTATCTCTATGGTTGTGACTAGACGGAGTACAGATAAGCCCGGAATTGACTTTTCGTAGCAAGTTAGGAGAGCGTTTTAACTAATCCTAACCTTAACCCAATTCTCTTAACCTGTTAAGTGAATTCTCCTAACCTGCTGCGTAAGTTCTCATAACCTGCTACAAACAAAGTAACTTCTGGTTGTAGCTGTGTATCACCTAGTCAAAACCCTCTTGAGACAGTCCTAAATGGTTGTGTACCACCTAGTCAAACCCTCTTGAGACAGTCCTAAATGTGTGTGTACCACCTAGTCCAAACCCACTTGAGACTGTCCTAAATGTGTGTGTACCTCCTAGTCCAAACCCTCTTGAGACTGTCCTAACTGGTTGTGTACCACCTAGTCAAACCCTTTTGTGACTGTCCTATATGTGTGTGTACCGCCTAGTCCAAACCCTTTTGAGACTGTCCTATATGTGTGTGTACCGCCTAGTCCA
Organism: Salvelinus alpinus; assembly: GCF_045679555.1. Classification (NCBI taxonomy): domain Eukaryota; kingdom Metazoa; phylum Chordata; class Actinopteri; order Salmoniformes; family Salmonidae; genus Salvelinus; species Salvelinus alpinus. The sequence goes on from NC_092096.1 coordinate 26,006,922, forward strand.
AACCCTTTTGAGACTGTCCTATATGTGTGTGTACCACCTAGTCCAAACCCTTTTGAGACTGTCCTATATGTGTGTATACCACCTAGTCCAAACCCTTTTGAGACTGTCCTAAATGTGTGTGTACCACCTAGTCCAAACCCTTTTGAGACTGTCCTATATGTGTGTGTACCACCTAGTCCAAACCCTTTTGAGACTGTCCTAAATGTGTGTGTACCACCTAGTCCAAACCCTTTTGAGACTGTCCTAAATGTGTGTGTACCACCTAGTCCAAACCCTTTTGAGACTGTCCTATATGTGTGTGTACCACCTAGTCCAAACCCTTTTGAGACTGTCCTATATGTGTGTGTACCACCTAGTCCAAACCCTTTTGAGACTGTCCTAAATGTGTGTGTACCACCTAGTCCAAACCCTTTTGAGACTGTCCTAAATGTGTGTGTACCACCTAGTCCAAACCCTTTTGAGACTGTCCTATATGTGTGTGTACCACCTAGTCCAAACCCTTTTGAGACTGTCCTATATGTGTGTGTACCACCTAGTCCAAACCCTTTTGAGACTGTCCTAAATGTGTGTGTACCACCTAGTCCAAACCCTTTTGAGACTGTCCTATATGTGTGTGTACCATCTAGTCCAAACCCTTTTGAGACTGTCCTATATGTGTGCACTAAACTGGAGCATGCAGATATCTGGAGCAAAATAAGAAATATTGCATTTGAATGGGGAATGATGACTTTTACAAAGTTGCGAGGAGTGAACTGTACATATGATAAATGTACTTAAAAAAAAAAGTTTTAGCCTCAGTGGTGACACGTTTTTAAGACATTTTTGTTTTGATGTGTGGATCAACTTTTAAGTTTGTATGGAGATGATCTGTGATTCTTGCAAATGTGTTCTTTGTTAGAACTGTGCAAAATACGAAAATGTTGCGGTGTGTGTGGCATGTAAGTGTGTGTGCACCTATTCATCTCTGTGCGTGTGCACCTATTCGTGTGTGCCTATTATTCTCTCTGTGTGTCTGTGTGTGTCTGTGTGTCTGTGTGTGTGTGTGTGTGTGTGTGTGTGTGTGTGTGTGTGTGTGTGTGTGTGTGTGTGTGTGTGTGTGTGTGTGTGTGTGTGTGTGTGTGTGTGTGTGTGTGTGTGTGTGTGTGTGTGTGTGTGTGTGTGTGTGTGTGTGTGTGTGTGTGTGTGTGTGCTCCTCCCAGTCTAGCCTTGGTCCTTCCAGTGTACAGCCTGCATTACATCCACACTACTATCGGAGACACCATCACCCAGGCCAAATGTAAGTAGCATTCTAAATCACTTTAACCTCCTGACCTATATCAAGGCACGACCTTTTATGCAGTAAACATTTCCTTTGCATATACAATCGTGGCCAAATGTTTTGAGAATGACACAAATATTAATTTTCACAAAGTCTGCTGCCTCAGTTTGTATGATGGCAATTTGCATATACTCCGGAATGTTATGAAGGGTGATCAGATGAATTGCAATTAATTTTAAAGTCCCTCTTTGCCATGCAAATGAACTGAATCCCCCAAAAACATTTCCACTGCATTTCAGCCCTGCCACAAAAGGACCAGCTGACATCATGTCAGTGATTCTCTCGTTAACACAGGTGTGAGTGTTGACGAGGACAAGGCTGGAGATCACTCTGTCATGCTGATTGAGTTCGAATAACAGACTGGAAGCTTCAAAATGAGGGTGGTGCTTGGAATCATTGTTCTTCCTCTGTCCACATGGTTACCTGCAAGGAAACACGTGCCGTCATCATTGCTTTGCACAAAAAGGGCTTCACAGGCAAGGATATTGCTGCCAGTAAGATTGCACCTAAATCAACCATTTATCGGATCATCAAGAACTTCAAGGAGAGCGGTTCAATTGTTGTGAAGAAGGTTTCAGGGCGCCCAAGAAAGTCCAGCAAGCGCCAGGACCATCTCCTAAAGTTGATTCAGCTGCGGGATCGGGGCACCACCAGTACAGAGCTTGCTCAGGAATGGCAGCAGGCAGGTGTGAGTGCATCTGCACCCACAGTGAGGCGGAGACTATTGGAGGATGTCCTGGTGTCAAGAAGGGCAGCAAAGAAGACACTTCTCTCCAGGAAAAACATCAGGGACAGACTGATGTTCTGCAAAAGGTACAGGGATTGGACTGCTGAGGACTGGGGTAAAGTCATTTTCTCTGATGAATCCCCTTTCCGATTGTTTGGGGCATCTAGAAAAAAGCTTGTCCGGAGAAGACACAGTGAGCGCTACCATCAGTCCTGTGTCATGCCAACAGTAAAGCATCCTGAAACCATTCATGTGTGGGGTTGCTTCTCAGCCAAGGGAGTGGGCTCACTCACAATTTTGCCTAAGAACACAGTCAGGAATAAAGAATGGTACCAACACATCCTCCAAGAGCATCTTCTCCCAACCATCCAGGAACAGTTTGGTGACGAACAATGCCTTTTCCAGCATGATGGAGCACCTTGCCATGAGGCAAAAGTGATAATTAAGTGGCTCGGGGAACAAAACATTGATACTTTGGGTCCATGGCCAAGAAACTCCCCAGACCTTAATCCCATTAAGAACTTGTGGTCAATCCTCAAGAGGCGGGTGGACAAACAAAAACCCACAAATTCCGACAAACTCCAAGCATTGATTATGCAAGAATGGGCTGCAATCAGTCAGGATGTGGCCCAGAAGTTAATTGACAGCATGCCAGGGTGGATTGCAGAGGTCTTGAAAAAGAAGGTCAACACTGCAAATATTGACTCTTTGCATCAACTTCATGTAATTGTCAATAAAAGCCTTTGACACTTATGAAATGCTTGTAATTATACTTCAGTATTCCATAGTAACATCTAACAAAAATTTCTAAAGACACTGAGGCAGCAGACTTTGTGAAAATTAATATTTGTGTCATTCTCAGAACTTTTGGCCGCGACTGTAGACAGAATGACAAAACACATTTGTCAGATGGCAACATTTAAATGTATACCACATAGGGGTTAAAGGAAGCCTCACTTTTCAGCTTGTCTGTGAGCACAAACACACTCCCTCTCTCTCATTCGCTCTCTCTCACACACTACACTTATTTCCACGTGTTCAAACTCCCCTCTCATGTCCCCTTCAAGCTGTGAGATTCCCATTAGTCAAATCATTGTGTATTGTTAGTCAGTCATTGGGTTAGGATGATGGGTCTTCCATAGGAAGGTCTGTGTTTCTGTCTTCGTGGTCTGGTTATCTCCTGTGGGTCTGTTTTATTCCCCTCTCCACACTCCACTGTCCCTTACCACTGGGATGCACATACACACACACACACACACACACATGGACATATACACACATATACACAGGTCTTCCTGGGAAGTTCAGTTTGTCTGGGTACCTCCTGTGGGTCTGTTCGGTCCCCCAAGCGCACACACACACACAGACACACAATCTGTCTTACTTTCCTACCAGTCAGTCCCTTAGCTGATTGGGACGGTCCCTGAGTTGATCATCTGTCTTCTGCAGTAAAACGGGAAACCCGTTTCTCATACATCCTGTTCAAGCTGCAATGTTCTTATTCAACACTCAGAAGAATAAAATATTGTGTACCCCTGTTTGCTTCTTTCCTGTCCCCTTCTCTTTCCCGCTCCCCCTTCCCTCCTTCCTCTCCTCTCCTGCTGACCTTCTCACCCCTGTCTTCTCCGTGTGTTGGAACCCCCTCAGTGGAATTGGGCAAGTATTCTCCTCCTGTACCTTACCTCACACCTTCCCTGTCCTCCTGCGCTCACACCTGTAGCATGATGAACTACAGTACCCATAATGCTCTGTTGTATCTTAGTGAAGACGTTCCTGGAACTAACATAATTGTGTCCCATCTCCTTACCAATACAACACCCTTCCTCTAGGCACACTGTCTATCTCTCTTCAACACTAGATTTGCAACTTTTCTGTTTACACTAACCTTCATGTGGTGTGGCCAAAGCCACATTCTTGCTTCCTGTGTAAGTGCAGATATTAGCATACCGTAAATACTGTAGTATATAGGCAAACCAAATGCTGTCTGCTGGTATTAGGGTAATGAATGTAATTTTTGCAGGGACATGTGGTGTGTGTGGGGGGGGGGGGGGGGGGGGGGGTCGTGTAGTTGCCTCCCTCACTTCCTCCGGAGGTAGTGTGGGAGACATCTCCTAAAGAGAAAATCTAGATCTGTCTCTTTACACTACAGTATCTGTCCTGGACCTAGATTGTGTCGTCAAAGTAGTGTAGTGTAAAGAGGTCCATAGTAGTGTAATGATGTTGTGACGTACAAGAATCTGAGTCATGTAGATAGGGGTCTTATAACTGATTTAGATAGTGTTTGATCACACTGATTCAGCCCCTAGTCTGACCACACACAAGGAGAGCCTTGCATGCGATGCTGCTGCCCAATAGTGAGTGTGTGTATAAGTGTGTATTTTCACGAGCCTCTGTATGCATGTTGTTTATCCCACCTGCCCCAATGGCACTCAGATGTGGCTTTGCACTAACCCTCTAGAGTCTAGCTAGCAGGAAGAACAGAGGGGAGGATGTTTGCATTATTTTAAGGTGAACCCATAAAAGAGAAAGAGATGAGTGTTTGCCCAAAACATGACTGGACGGTTTCTCCCTTTTTTAGTTTCTCTTTTTTAATCATTCAGAGGTTTACAAGCTCGTAAAATAGTAGTCTTAATGGAAGACAGAAACCACCTCGTCCCCACAGAGCACCACCTCTCTCTCTCTCTCTCTCTCTCTCTCTCTCTCTGTCTCCCTCTCTCTCTGTCTCTGTCTCTCTGTCTCTCTCTGTCTCTCTCGGTCTCTCTCTGTCTCTCTCTGTCTCTCTCTGTCTCTCTCTGTCTCTCTCTCTCCTTTTGTGTGCACCAGTATCCTTTGCTATTGTCTCCCCTGTGTGTGGGTGTGTGTCTCATGTGGTCGCTGAGTCACATAACAGACTAACAGTCTACTTTATTGAGAGAGTGGCCATCCAAAACACATTTGGTTGGGGTAGGCTCCATTTAAATTCAGCCAGAACCGCAAGTGATTTGAAATTCCAATTCAAGAATCGAAAAATCCTTATTGACAATAATGACGCTGATTCGATTTGTGATTTCAATTCACTTCCTGGTTTGACTGTCTTGTAATGGTATCGGCTTGCCCAGCCCTGTAACTAAACTCTCCAACCTTTCACCTTTCACCCCTAATTGTACAAATACTGTACAATTGAATATCACTCTAGGTTGCATGTTGACATTCTAAGTGTATGTGATTGCCATGGAACGTTTGCTTTCAACATGGTTTCCACATCTTTCAGTGGAGTTCCCTAAAACATGTCTCTGGTTCATTGAAAATCTGTGTATCTGTGTGTGTCTTTTGTGTTTGTATACATTCATTCACATTCTTAAAGACACTGTAGGTGGAGGCAATCTATGATTTCAAAAAAAGTGACAAAATAAACATGGGGCTGTCATTAATGTCTTTTAAATTAGACTTCATGTAATTGAAGTATTGACGATGTACCAAGAATCTACACATGGACATCATTATTTTCCCACAATTACTACCAAAGACCTCACGTACTAGTCTAAAGTCTAGCCCATGAGGTCATGACGAATACCGCACCACAATATAATAATAATAAGCACCATATTTTAAACAATATCAAGGTAATATCCAAGCAATACAACAGGATTATGTTCCATGATGAATGTCTCTTCTATTCCTTTCCATGGCATTGTCGTATGAATACATTACTCAACACTAATAACCCCATGGATTCATCATTACCACTGTATTACAGTACAGAAAATATGCTGATAATGGTAATTGAAATCAATGCATTGAAAGCAATGCAATGTTATCGCCAGAATGCTCATTTTAAACCACATTGAAGGCCTCTCGTTGTGTGCCCCTTGTAGCTTGATCTGTCAACATTTACATTTTGAGAAGAAACCTTTTGATGGGAGTGCAATATTTTTATTCAAGGCCTCGCTCTGTGAATAAAATATATTGTTGACCTTTGACCCTTGTGGTTTTACCCTGTTTTTTTCTACTTTCCTTCCCTCCTTCCTTCCCTCGTTCACCCATGGGGACGCATCTCTCTTTCACATACTCTCTCTGCGGGGATTTTGTCCACTCCAGGGGATGAGGGCAAGTATTTTTTCTCTCCTCTTGTCTCTCTCCTCCTGTTCTAAGAGTCGTGTCTGTCTGCTGTTTTTCCCAGCATGCATAGGGAAGTCATTCCCACGCCAAGGTTCCATGTTGCCCACACTGTTCATTAGAGATTGTCTCATACTTTCTTCTTCTCTGCTGTGCACTGCTATCCGTAGATTTTTCTAGACCTAGTTCTAGTCACAGTCAACTAAGTATAAACCCTTTACATAGAGTGTATTTCCTGTGTTGTCTTCTATGCTACCTAACCTAGTCTTTACCATAGTATTTACCACCTTTAAGATACAAACTTCTAAGAGCCAAGCTCCTTGGGTGGGGGGGTACGGTCACCCTGTGACGATGGACAGAGGAATGTATACCCCCACCATGCTTTAAAATGAGGAGTTGACAGACAACACTTAACTTACATTCATCAAAGCTGTATCTCTCTATCAGACATGGAGTCATGTGTCTATACAAACTGTGGACCGTCTAGGACTGGGGATTGTCTTCATGATGTCTGAATCACCATGGCCCATCAGTTGGCAGTCTACTATTACAGTCAACAGAAGTCATTTATTCCATCAGCCATGAATCTCATCAGCATCTGTATCAATCAATGGTCATCATGTTAACTTGACATGAGTTATGTGTGATACTCTTCTTCCGGTTCCAAGGGCTGTGTATATGAATGGCACAGAGAGATGTTTGTAGGACTCACAGCTTTCTGCTCTTCTACAGTCTCTGAAAGCCTGCAGGAAGACAAGTTTGAGGAGTATGGATACACTCTCATTGCACCAAGGTAAGAAGAGTGACTGTTCTTTTTAGAAAGGTTTATTTACAGGTAACTGACAAAATAAAGGAAACGCCTGAGTAAATGAGGGATAACAAAGTATATTGACAGCGGGTTCTTTCACACAGGTGTGGTTCCTGAGTTAATTAACATCCCATCATGCTTAGGGTCATGTATAAAAAATGCTGGGCAGGCCATTATTTTGGCTACCATGTCTATGCCCCCATAGGATGACAATACCCCCATCCACAGGGCACGAGTGGTCACTGAATTGTTTGATGAGCATGAAAACCATATGCCATGGCTGTCTCAGTCACCAGATCTCAACCTAATTGAACACTTATGGGAGATTCTGGAGCGGTGCCTGAGACAGCTTTTTCCACCATCAACAAAACACCAAATGATGAAATTTCTGGTGAAAGAATAGTGTCGCATCCCTCCAATAGAGTTCCAGACACTAGTAGAATCTATGACAAGGCGCATTGAAGCTGTTCTGGCTCGTGGTGGCCCAACGCCCTATTAAGACACTTTATGTTGGTGTTTCCTATATTTTTACCTGTACATATAAATGTATAAGATTTGAGTTCGTTTTTTTTCATCCCATAGGGAGTACTGTAAGGATCTGAAGCCGTCTAAAAACAACACAGAGTTCCTGATGGACTTCAACGAGTACATCGACAGGAAGACTCCCAACAACCCACTGTGTGAGTAGCTAAGACCAGGGACAACCAAACACCTTCCCTGGGTTTCTCCCTTCCAACAAAGAGTAGCTAAGACCAGGGACAACCAGACACCTTCCCTAGGTTTCCCCCTTCCAACAAAGAGTAGCTAAGACCAGGAACAACCAGACACCTTCCCTGGGTTTCTCCCTTCCAACAAAGAGTAGCTAAGACCAGGGACAACCAGACACCTTCCCTGAGTTTCTCACTTCCAACAAAGAGTAGCTAAGACCAGGGACAATCAGACACCTTCCCTGGGTTTATCCCTTCCAACGAAGAGTAGCTAAGACCAGGGACAATCGGACACCTTCCCTGGGTTTATCCCTTCCAACGAAGAGTAGCTAATACCAGGGACAACCAGACACCTTCCCTGGGTTTCTCCCTTCCAACAAAGAGTAGCTAAGACCAGGGACAATCGGACACCTTCCCTGGGTTTATCCCTTCCAACGAAGAGTAGCTAAGACCAGGGACAATCGAACACCTTACCTGGGTTTCTCACTTCCAACAAAGAGTGGCTAACACCAGGGACAATTAAAACCTTTCCTATGTTCCCTCTTCCAGCCACTAACCAACCACCATCCATGGGTTAACACTCACTGCTCAGAACTGGTGGTGAATAGATTGAGACATCAGTTACATTTTTACATTATTATTTTTTAACATATATATTACATGTAATGAAGCACTCTGAAATCAATTTTATGATGATCCTTTAATAATGATAATTTAGGCTCAACAAGTTACGTGAAACATTTTGGTTGTTAGACCGTTGTTCAGTGGGCACTAGAACAGCATGGGTCTTGGACAGTATTGATGTCTTCATAGGAGGGCCAACTGAACCTGTTCCCTGGGGTGCCTATAGTGAACCATAGGTCTGGATGTCTGGAGTGACTGCTAGGTGCTATGCAGTCTACTGTATACAGAAGAAAGACAGTCAGGTCTCTCCGTCTGTAGAACCTCTCCCTCCTTGTGTTGGCCTGTTTGATCCTAACTCTAAAAGTCTGACCATCATACGTCTCAGGGAACATGTGTTAGATGCCTCGGCTTTGCCGCAACACACACACAGACACACACACACTCCACCAAGTTATATACCCCCACATACCCCTCCTACTAGTCCAATTACTGTGTGTTTGTGAGAAAGACCAGAACCCCGTCGAGGTGAGAGTGCGAGCGGAGCAATAAAAGGGCCAAATCAGGCCTGCGCGCCGGAGCTTTCAGACCGATGGAGACTGAGTCTCCGACATCTGACCAATGCATTAGCAGTACATCACTCTCTGATATAATAGTAGACGTTAATTACTCGCCTCATTCCTTTCTTTTCCCCCTGAAGTGTTTCCTAGAAATGTAGCAATGTCACTCAAAGCTCATGTTTATTGGTCTGATGTGTTGGTTTGAAAAGTAGTACTCCGCCATCTCAATTGGAAAGATACTCAGTCCTTTTTTCTCTTTCAAGTTTGTCCTAGAAATGCAGCGATGTCTCTCAAAAGTAACGTTTATAAGCTTGATGTGTGGTCTAGTCAGATTTTTACGTTTGAAAAAAGTCACTTGAAACAATCAATTGGAAATAACCCTGTACTACATTTTTTTTACCAAGTCCCCCAATTGGGATATTAGTTCACCGTAATTAGGATATTAGTTCCCTTAATTGTCCATATCTGCTTGGGAGATTGATGGGCATTCTCTGCAGGACTATAGACTGCTGTGTATACAGACCTTGGTGGATGTTTGGCATGGGTGGAGAGTGGGACATTACATGCTTTACTTGTTTAAGCCACTGCAGTGGCGGTGAAGTACATTAGAATTCCTGGCCTGCCTTCAATCAGAGGCCCCTAATGAAAACCACTGGGGCAGGTGGAGGGAACGGAGGGGGGGATAAAGTGTTACACCAGCTGTTTTCTCTGATGTGTGTGTGGTGTGTTGTAAATGCAGGGTTACCGAGTCTCAACGTTAATGGACTGGAGCAGCGAAGGCAACGGGTTCAAAGTGCGGCTCGCGACAAAAAAAACGGTCCCCCTTTGATCGCGTAGTAGTCTGTGTTCAGTTGAGTACGTTTGTGTTGTATTGGTCATGTCGGACGTCTCTGAAATGACTTGTTACATTCCCCCAAACACACTCCAAGTGCACTTCTTTATTAAGTACTAGTTAATGACTTTACCTCATAATAATATGGTGGCTCACGTTACAGACTCACGTTACAGAAGATTCAGAGACTTGTTCTGCTATCATGACAGCATTGGATGACAGCATTGGAGTGCATGACCTCACACACAACTTGGAAAACAAGATGGGAATGTGTTTTCCCATTCTACTCTTTCTATCCATAATCTGATACATCGTCTGATCCATCATCTCTTTATTTTATCCCTCTCTTTCTCTCTCTCTCTCTCTCTCTCTCTCTCTCTCTCTCTCTCTCTCTCTCTCTCTCTCTCTCTCTCTCTCTCTCTCTCTCTCACATTAATCTCTCTGTCACCATCTCTCTCTACCTCTCTCTCATCTTTACCTCCCTCCCTCGCTCTCTCTCTTTCTCTTGGTCTCCCCCTCTCATCCAACTCCTCCCACATTACTCGCTATCTCTCTGTCCCTTCCTCTTTCATCCCTCCATCCCCCTCCTACTATTATATAGATTGAGTCACAGCTTGTGTCCGTGGCTCTCTGACTCACGGTAGGCCTCTTGGTCAGCGTCTCAAAAACCAAAGGCAGGTTGACGTTTATTGTCATGAGTCTTGCCCTGAAGGCAGAACTGAGCAATATCCACTAGCTGGGCTAGCTGCAAAGTCAAAATGTGTGCTTTTTAAAATTTAAGGTTAGGATTAGGCATTAAGTTTAGCAGTGTGGTTAGGGTTAGGTTTACAATCGGATTTGCTGACTTTGTGGCTGTGACAGCTAGTGACCACTCTGCAGAGACGCCTCCAGGTCAAGATTCATGACAATAAATTCCAACCTGCAGACCAAACACACTGCTCTTATTAAGATGACTCAGTTTCATGGCCACAGTCTGAAGGTCAAAGAATAAAGCTAAATTGAATTGAAAAATAACGAAAATCCTCTATACCGACAAAGATCAGATACTGATCACTCAGCAGGCAGGTCAATGGGTTTCAGCCTTCTGTTATTATTGAATCAAGCCCAAGTGATGTTGGTTCCTTGTCTTTCAGGCAACGTGGATCTGGTGAACAGATTGTTGCTGGACGCTGGGATCACGTCAGACCTCGTCAAGCAGTGGAGAGATCAGATGCCGTGAGTCAACCAAACTATGCGCACGAAAGCACACAATCCACACACAAAAGCATCATTCTTGTTTTAATCAAGTAGATTTAACTAAAAGGTTGTGGTTTGTGAAAGTTTATTCCACCTAGCTATGAACACAAACAAGGAAAAACAGATACACATTGTCAGCTTGCATGATTTAAACATAGTAACATGATGCACTGAAGGACTGGATACTTTTGTCATTGTATTTTCCTATTCCTTTCAGACATGGAGTCCTGGCCAGGTTTGTGGCCACTGATGGAGGAATCACTCGCATTTATCCCAAGAGGTATTCCTCAAGTTGATATGTGATGTTTTATCGCTCTATCTCCTTTTCTCTCTCAGCTCTCTCTCTCTCTCGCCTCTCTCAGCTCTCTTCCTCTCTCTCGCTCTCTCTCTCTCTCTCTCTCTCTCTCTCTCTCTCTCTCTCTCTCTCTCTCTCTCTCTCTCTCTCTCTCTGTCTCTCTGTCTCTCTGTCTCTCTGTCTCTCTGTCTCTCTGTCTCTCTCTCTGCTCTCTCTTTCTCTCTCTCTGCTCTCTCTTTCTCTCTCTCTGCTCTCTCTTTCTCTCTCTCTGCTCTCTCTTTCTCTCTCTCTGCTCTCTCTTTCTCTCTCTCTGCTCTCTCTTTCTCTCTCTCTGCTCTCTCTCTCTCTGCTCTCTCTCTCTCTGCTCTTTCTCTCTATACATTGTTCTAATGATGATAACTACCTATAAAGCTTCATGTAGAGCAGTTCAACTTGATCAGTAATTTACATTCAGTATATTATGTTCTGTAGGCATGTTTGCTCACTTGATAAATCTGTAGTATTAATGTTGATGCAGCTGAGTATGTGTGTGTTTTTCAGTGCTGGACTAGACTGGACAGAGGACCCAGAGACGTACGAGTCAAGCTTCTATAAGAGAAGTCTGGACAATGACATCTACATCTTCACACCAACACCCTACCAGGAGGACACCAACAGTAAGTCAAGGGAGTGTGTGTGTGTGTGTGTGTGTGTGTGTGTGTGTGTGTGTGTGTGTGTGTGTGTGTGTGTGTGTGTGTGTGTGTGTGTGTGTGTGTGTGTGTGTGTGTGTGTGTGTGTGTGTGTGTGTGTGTGTGTGTGTGTGTGTGTGTGTGTGTCCTAACTGACCCCTTCTGTTCCCTCTCTTGTCTCAGTGACTGAGGACTCAGTCCTGGTGAGCAGAGCAGTGAACCTGGACATTGATGGAGTCAGACTCAAACCAGCAGGTAAGGACTCTACACACCAGGGTCATCTTTAATTGGGCACACAACCGTAACAATTTTTTAAAACATTTGCAACGGAAAACTGTCCATGTAGTCCCCCTTCAGTGACTTGTTTCTGTCCGAAGAATAAAAGGTTGTGGTGGTTGTTTAGTTCAGACTATAGTGGAACTGTAATGTTGTGGTGGTTGTTTAGTTCAGACTATAGTGGAACTGTAATGTTGTGGTGGTTGTTTAGTTCACACCATAATGGAACTGTAATGTTGTGGTGGTTGTTTAGTTCAGACTATAGTGGAACTGTAATGTTGTGGTGGTTGTTTAGTTCACACCATAATGGAACTGTAATGTTGTGGTGGTTGTTTAGTTCACACCATAATGGAACTGTAATGTTGTGGTGGTTGTTTAGTTCACACCATAATGGAACTGTAATGTTGTGGTGGTTGTTTAGTTCACACCATAATGGAACTGTAATGTTGTGGTGGTTGTTTAGTTCACACCATAGTGGAACTGTAATGTTGTGGTGGTTGTTTAGTTCACACCATAATGGAACTGTAATGTTGTGGTGGTTGTTTAGTTCACACCATAATGGAACTGTAATGTTGTGGTGGTTGTTTAGTTCACACCATAGTGGAACTGTAATGTTGTGGTGGTTGTTTAGTTCACACCATAATGGAACTGTAATGTTGTGGTGGTTGTTTAGTTCACACCATAATGGAACTGTAATGTTGTGGTGGTTGTTTAGTTCACACCATAATGGAACTGTAATGTTGTGGTGGTTGTTTAGTTCACACCATAATGGAACTGTAATCTTGTGGTGGTTGTTTAGTTCAGACTATAGTGGAACTGTAATGTTGTGGTGGTTGTTTAGTTCACACCATAATGGAACTGTAATGTTGTGGTGGTTGTTTAGTTCACACCATAATGGAACTGTAATGTTGTGGTGGTTGTTTAGTTCACACCATAATGGAACTGTAATGTTGTGGTGGTTGTTTAGTTCACACCATAATGGAACTGTAATGTTGTGGTGGTTGTTTAGTTCACACCATAATGGAACTGTAATGTTGTGGGGGTTGTTTAGTTCAGACTATAGTGTAACTGTAATGTTGTGGTGGTTGTTTAGTTCACACCATAATGGAACTGTAATGTTGTGGTGGTTGTTTAGTTCACACCATAATGGAACTGTAATGTTGTGGTGGTTGTTTAGTTCACACCATAATGGAACTGTAATGTTGTGGTGGTTGTTTAGTTCACACCATAATGGAACTGTAATGTTGTGGTGGTTGTTTAGTTCACACCATAATGGAACTGTAATGTTGTGGTGGTTGTTTAGTTCACACCATAATGGAACTGTAATGTTGTGGTGGTTGTTTAGTTCACACCATAGTGGAACTGTAATGTTGTGGTGGTTGCTTAGTTCACACCATAATGGAACTGTAATGTTGTGGTGGTTGTTTAGTTCACACCATAATGGAACTGTAATGTTGTGGTGGTTGTTTAGTTCACACCATAATGGAACTGTAATGTTGTGGTAGTTGTTTAGTTCAGACTATAGTGGAACTGTAATGTTGTGGTGGTTGTTTAGTTCACACCATAATGGAACTGTAATGTTGTGGTGGTTGTTTAGTTCAGACCATAGTGGAACTGTAATGTTGTGCTGGTTGTGGTGGTTGTTTAGTTCACACCATAATGGAACTGTAATGTTGTGGTGGTTGTTTAGTTCACACCATAGTGGAACTGTAATGTTGTGGTGGTTGTTTAGTTCACACCATAGTGGAACTGTAATGTTGTGCTGGTTGTTTAGTTCACACCATAATGGAACTGTAATGTTGTGCTGGTTGTGGTGGTTGTTTAGTTCAGACCATAGTGGAACTGTAATGTTGTGGTGGTTGTTTAGTTCACACCATAATGGAACTGTAATGTTGTGGTGGTTGTTTAGTTCAGACCATAGTGGAACTGTAATGTTGTGGTGGTTGTTTAGTTCACACCATAATGGAACTGTAATGTTGTGGTGGTTGTTTAGTTCAGACCATAGTGGAACTGTAATGTTGTGGTGGTTGTTTAGTTCACACCATAGTGGAACTGTAATGTTGTGCTGGTTGTGTGGTTGTGTGGTTGATTGCAGTTGTGGGAGTGAAACTGGACATCAGTACCTGGATGACCAACTTCATCAATGCTACTCTGAAGATGAACGTAAGTAGATTAACATTATTTCATAATGACTCTTAATTAACTCTTTATGTCTGAAATTAAAACCGTTTCTTGTCTCCTACAGTGTAAGGACGAGATCTGTGGTTGTCAGAGGAATGATGAGGTAAGATAATTTGATTGATTATACAGTTATATTAAATACGATTATTTGATTGGCGATAGAATTTTAAGACAAATACAAGTATTAAATTAAAGATGACTTGATTAAGCATGCAAATAATGATTGAGAATTATCCAATTCTACCTCCCCCTATATGATGATGGTTTATCCCATTATCTCTATATGATTCCAGCATGTGGACTGTGTCATCCTGGATGATGGGGGATTCCTAGTCATGGCCAATCGGGATGAATACATCGGTCAGGTGAGTCACTCTCATCCAACTCTTATTCCATTGATATTACCTTGTTCAGCCCTACTCAACCCATAGTCAACACTGGCCCAACTCAAATCAACCTGATCCCGAACTAAGTTTACCCAACATGTCCCAACCTTATACAACCTAACCCCATGTGCACTTCAACTTCAACCCACTCAAACCCTATCTGAACCTAACTTCACCATACCCCCCCCCACACACACACACACACACTACACCCAGTGTGGGCCCCTTACCCTACCACTTGAATAAATGTTTTTCATGCTGCCCAGGCTGCAGGCCCCAATCAGGGTGTGCGCTGGATAAATCAGTCCCCTTTAGATGTTTGGCAGGAGCACTAAAAGACTAGGGTTCCTTGTTTGGAGAAGGCCGCTCGACCCTAAATCATGTTTCCTACAGGAGGTACGGCTCTCCCTCTCCAGGGGGTCCTGGCGGGTCCCAGCCGACAGATCTGTGACTGTTAATTCATTATTTGTGTTATTCTACAGGGAAAGGGGAGACAGGTTTTTATAGAAGCATTGATTTATATTTCCTTGTGACAGACGTGGTGAGCCATAACCAACTCTTTCTCAGAATCTTGGGGTTTCAGGGTCCAAAATGAGGGGAGCGGTGTGATTTTGGGGTCGTTCACCGCGACCTTGCATAGCGGAAGAGGAAGGCGTTTTTTTTGTTCTTGCAGACACACACACACACACTATCACGTACGCTTGCTCTGACGTACGCACATACACACGCACACTCACATAAAGTGCTATCACACCGAAGGGGTGTCTAGACGTGCCATGACCACTTCCTCCATGTTTATTTAGGCTTCCTGGTATACTGTGTTAATTTGATTCAACTGAATCCCGCTGCTACATATCAGCTGGGTGAGCCAGGGGTGATTTTCTGACTGTGTGTGATTGTGTGCGTGCGCGGGAGTACATGTGTGGGAGTGTGTGTGTGTGTGTGAGAGCACATTCATGTGTGCGTGTGTTTTAAAAACGTGTGTGTGTCCGAGTGGTCATGAGAGCTGAGATGACTTCACCCAGATTAAAGCCTTTGGGTTTTTATCTCCTCAACAACAACATGCTAAGGAAATCCTTTTTCAAATGGTGAGCCGCACTAGCCTATCAGAGGGGGTCATTTCTGGACTGGTCAGTCCTGGACAGGATTTTTACTCAAATCACCTGGGTTATACTCTGAGTGTACAAAACATTAGGAACACCTGCTCTTTCCATGACAGACTGACCAGGTCAATCCAGGTGAAATCTATGATCCCTTATTGATGTCACCTGTTAAATCCACTTCAATCGGTGTAGATGAAGGGGAGGAGACAGATTAAATGTGTGCCATTCAGAGGGTGAATGGGCAAGTCAAAATATTTAAGTGCCTTTGAATGGGGTATGGTAGTAGGTGCCAGACGCACCGATTTGAGTGTGTCGCGTGTGTCAACAATGATGGTCCAACACCCAAAGGACATCCAGTCCACTTGACACAACTGTGGGAAGCATTGGCATCAACATGGGCCAGCATCCCTGTGGAACGCATTCGGCACCTTATAGTCCTTATAGTACCGACGAATTGAGGCTGTTCTGAGGGCAAAAGGAGGTACAATTCAATATTAGGAAGTTGCTCTTAATGTTTTATACACTCAGTGTATATCCGTCAATTATAAAGAGTGGCAGGTAGCCTAGTGGTTAGAGCTTTGGGCCAGTAACCAAAAGGTGGTTGGTTCAAATACCTGAACCAATAAGGTGAAAAATCTGCCGATGTGCCCTTGAGCAAGGCACTTAACCCTAATTTCTCCAGGGGCGCCGTACTACTATGGCCGACCCTTCAGAACAACACACCTATCTGTTTTATTTGTATTTATTTTCATAAATGTTATTATAAATGTTTATATGGGCACTGGGAACCCACAGGTGGTCGCAGATGTGTTGTGTGTGTGTGAACGGCCAATGTATCTGCCTCAATCTGTATGTGTTCATGTGCATAAGTGTCTGTTCTGCGTCCATTGGCTCTTACATGTGCAATGCGCTTGCACATCCCCCCTACAGATCGGCCAGTTCTTCGGGATGATCGACCCTATCCTCATGGTCAACCTGGTCAACATGTCTCTGTTCACGCTCAACAAGACATACGACTACCAGTCGGTCTGCGACCCCAAGAGGGAGAGCAAGGGGTCCGCGGCGGGCCTGCGCTCAGTCTACGTGGTGAGTTACATAAGCCAGAGACACACACACATACACACATACACACACACCGTCACCAGAGGAACGGAAATAACCATAAATACAGATTAGACGGACACCAGGGGAAATGCGGGGTAACGAGTAAGAGCCGTTTGAGCAGTTAAAGGCCTGAAAATAATGGATTAGTCAGAGTAATGTCTTTGGGTAACACTTGGAGTGGACTGAGTGTTAGGTAGCTCTAAGACTATTTTTAAGCTGTTGTAATATAGGATCTTAAAGGGGTAGTGAACATTTTGAATAACAAGCCACAGAATTGTAGTTTAAAGTAATGGTTCACTCTAAAATCAAAACTTGTCAGATGTTTTTAGATGTCAAACGTAGTCTAAGATCAAGGTGATATGTCTCAAGCCATTTGTTGTATAGATCTGGTTATTTGATAAGGTGATAAGTCCATGTTTAAAGCCATTTGTTGTGTAGATCTGGCTATTTGATAAGGTGATAAGTCCATGTTTAAAGCCATTTGTTGTGTAGATCAGGCTATTTGTGCGCGTCTTTCCCATTCGTTTGAGGCAATCTAATTTAAGGTATATACATACACATGTACAATCTTAATTTGGCTAGGAAATGTTAATTAAAAAAACAAACATTTATTTAACCTTTATTTAACCAGGTAGGCTAGTTGAGAACAAGTTCTCATTTGCAACTGCGACCTGGCCAAGATAAAGCAAAGCAGTTCGACACATACAACAACACAGAGTTACACATGGAATAAACAAACATACAGTCAATAATACTCAATAATACAGTAGAAAAGTCTATATACAGTATGTGCAAATGATGTAGGATAAGGGAGGTAAGGCAATAAATAGGCCATGGTGGCGAAGTAATTACAATATAGCAATTAAACACTGGAATGGTAGATGTGCAGAAGATGAATGTGCAAGTAGAGATACTGGGGTGCAAAGGAGCAAGATAAATAAATAAATACAGTATGGTGATGAGGTAGTTGGATGGGCTGTTTACAGATGCAGTGATCTGTGAGCTGCTCTGACAGCTGGTGCTTAAAGCTAGTGAGGGAGATATGAGTCTCCAGCTTCAGTGATGTTTGCAGTTCGTTCCAGTTATTGGCAGCAGAGAATTGGAAGGAAAGGCGGCCAAAGGAAGAATTGGCTTTGGGGGTGACCAGTGAGATATACCTGCTGGAGCGCGTGCTACGGGTGGGTGCTGCTATGGTGACCAGTGAGCTGAGATAAGGCGGGGCTTTACCTAGCAGAGACTTGTAGATGACCTGAAGCCAGTGCGTTTGGCGACAAGAATGAAGCGAGGGCCAGCCAACGAGCGCGAACAGGTCGCAGTGGTGGGCAGTATATGGGGCTTTGGTGACAAAACGGATGGCACTGTGATAGACTGCATCCAATTTGTTGAGTAGAGTGTTGGAGTCTATTTTGTAAATGACATCGCTGAAGTCGAGGATCGGTAGGATGGTCAGTTTTACGAGGGTATGTTTGGCAGCATGAGTGAAGGATGCTTTGTTGCGAAATAGGAAGCCGATTTTAGATTTAATTTTGGATTGGATATGCTTAATGTGAGTCTGGAAGGCGAGTTTATTTGTTAATCCTGCAGCAACAGGACATGTGGATTATAATTAATGGACATTTTTGTAGTGGTTGATACATTTTTCGTTAGGACATATCAAGTCTGAAATTTTGTAGAAATTAGAAGCCTTATAAACCTACCTAATTTGCAATGGAAAATTCTCTGCAACAAACTGTTGATCAAATTAAGATAGCACATCTAAAGCTGGATCTACACAACCAACAACTTTTGTGGTCTGTAGTCTTCTGACACACTTTTGGAGTGATCTATCACTTTAATTTAATGTCATTTACAGAATTATTTAGGTTGATGTTGGTTCTAGATTTGTATCATACGTTTGTATCAATTAACAGACTTTGATCTACATTTTCATCGTTACTCACAAATAGATGTTGACTACAAATTTAGATCAAAGATGTAGATAATAGCTTTGGATTGGAATTTGATATGACTTTTAACATGGTTAGTTAGCTCCCCTTGATGACCAAACTCTATCAACCTGGAAAGAAAGGACACAGGCCTGAGTCACTAGACCAGAGCATTGCATGCTAACCATAATCAAAACAACATGGCTGTTCTTTCAGTCAAACCGAAACCTACTTGTTGTTCCTTTTCACTTTGTAGATTTACACTAGCATCTGTTGTGGTGGGCTCTGTGCTAATTCCCTTCCAAAATCTTGTCTGGCTCGTCTGAGTCGGTGTCCGTGCGCTTGGCAAATGCCTCGGCTCGAGACTCGCTTTGCCAGCACAATCAGGATGTTTAGAAAAGGTTTAAGCCCAAGTTTAAAATGTGCTGTTTTACATGGAATGTTTAGTTATTGGGAGTTGTTTCGATTACCTGAAGTTACGCTTGGGCTTCACCATGTGAAAATATGTTTTGCAATGTGTTTTGTAATACCCAACCTTTTTGTCCCTTGCAGCCCACCATAGCAGACATTTTGAACGTTGGATGGTTAGCATCAGCAGCAGCCTGGTGAGACCCAACTCTTGGTTCTTTAACACTGTTCCCAGTGCAGATGTAAAGATACAGAGGCAGTCTGTGGGCCATCTGTGTAAGCATTCTACAGGTCCCAGAGCACTTTGTTTACACTAGCTCGCCTTCTGTCCTGATTTCATTAGCTGTGTGTCTTACAATATGTCCAATAAAATTAGATTTGTTTACACACTGTCATATTTTTCCACACAAAGGCTTTTTGATTATGACATTTGCGGTTCCTTCGCTAAAAGCCAATAAACTCGCCATCTGAATGGAAATCTGTAAGAAATGTGGGTTGTGATGATACAGTATGTGAGTATTTATCCTGTCACGGACAGAAGATTTGTTGGATGTTCGGTCAAGAGGTAATAATTTGTGTACTTTGATTCCCTACAGGTCGATACTACAACAGTTGTTGGTTAGCATAGCGTTCCCTAATTTCCTGCACGCAGGTGAGATTTCCGACTCTTCTAAAACATTTTTTAAAATTAGGTTGTTAAGTATGATCCCATATAAATTACGTTGTAATAAAATGCCCTTTTCTATTTCGCATGACGGGCCCTTAATAAAAAGTATTGACGCTGTTGTTATGAAAGCAATGACGGTATTCTCAGAGCATGGCAAGTTATTCATCAAGCAATGATGAGCTATGCCAGGAATATTAATTGAGAAATAACATTGTTCAAATGTAGATGGATTTCTGTATGTTTTGGCTACCAGAGCAACTGAACAGTAACTTGTCTTCTCAGAACTTGAGAATGTACACGGTGTTTTCTATGGACATAACCCATACCTTGCTGGATCCTTGACAATCTGTTTGTTTGTTTGTGTGCGTGTGTGTTGTGCGTGTGTGCTGCATTTGTGTGTGCGTGCTGTGTGTTCCACAGCGGACACTGATGACGAAATACCTGACATGTCCAAGGAGAGCTGTATCACGGAGCAGACTCAATACTTCTATGACAACGAGGAAAAGTCCTTCAGAGGAACGCTAGACTGTGAAAACTGCTCCAGGTGAGAGCTGTCAGTCACTGCAACCTATTTTACACACTCCAGGGTCCTTTTTTTAATGGGTAGGCACTACCTAAACTTGTCCAATAACAACATAGAATTCCATTTTCCATTGCAAAACGTTTTGGTATGGCGTACCCAACTGAACATAACCTTGGTAAAACCTCATGGACAATGTTCCCTGTAAACTCCTCTGGGACTGCAACGCAGAACACAAGATGGAACTTCACTCAACATTCTAGTTCTCTCCTTTAGTTAATACTATCAACATTTCCCTTTAATGTGGGAATTGTGATCAAATCAATACAATATTACCCACTTTCAGTGAAACATACCGAAACAAAATGAACTATGCAAGAGATGTTCTTGTAGGAAGAGCGCATTGGAGTAGGATTCTATTGCATTGACAGGCACGACTCCGGTCCATACTCCACACTCTATTCTACGGTGCGGCATAACCAATCAGAACTGCAGTAGGCGTATATGCAAATAGACCTTTGCCATATATGGATCTGTGCCGTTCACTTTCAACTGGACTGTGCTTAGCATGAGAGGTTGGGAGTGGATACGCTTGTTTTGAGATCAAAGCATCATTTGTCTGATTCTCTGTAATAATGGTATGGGAATAAAAATGCATTTTATTTTGTTAGGTGGTTTCTTGCATCAAACAACACATTTTCAGTCACCTTGTCTGAAGGACAAGTGGATAAACAGGTTAATGTCAAGTCCTGCATGTTTTTTTCTCCAAAAGTCTCATGGAATGTAGGCCTAAATTAAACACCACACATTGGCTGCTACTGTAGGCTGAATGATAGAACAGCTATTTCCATGTTAAAATATTATGGGATGCATTTTCTCCATTGTTTTTGATGGTAGACCACTCTGATAGGCCTACATTATGATCAAATAGCCACAGTAGCCTACTTAGCCACTGTTATAACTGTAACTGAAAGCAGGTACAGCCTCAGTGTTCACAGTAAACACACACCAGATGTTGCACTGAAAGTTTGCGCTCTGCAGACCTGAAATGTGCTCAGTGCCGAAAGAAATTAGAGGGATCATTGCTCGTCACACTTATTATATATGAACCCACCAAGAGCCAAGTACAACTCTACCTCAATAGAATAAATGATTATATGTGGCTCAGTGGGGAAAAAGCACTGGCTGATTGCTATCAGGCCTGCTCTAAACCAGCTGTGCAGATTCAAGACAGTGGAATGTGCTTGGCCCATATTACCTCTGACAGTTTAGTTCCAATAATAGGGCATAGGATCCTATCTAAAGATGGTGCGGCCATACAATTGGTTTTAATGACTGTGGATACATCTGAAATGGCAATGTGGTAGGACACTACTTTTGGCCAGGCTGGAAGGCACAGTGGGTTGAATGTTGGACGCAAAGAATCTTGGGAATCAGAGCCCCTCATTTGAATACAAGCACCTCCACCCCACCACATAGCTAAATCACTGAGACTACAAACAACTTCTTCACACAGGTTATGTGCGATTTCATTCTAAAGTACTCTTGTTATATAGTCTTGGTGTGCTCTGCTAGTGGTCTGCTAGTGGTCTGCTAGTGGTCTGCTAGTGGTCTGTTAGTGGTCTGCTAGTGTTCTGCTAGTGGTCTGCTAGTGGTCTGCTAGTGCTCTGCTAGTGCTCTGCTAGTGGTCTGCTAGTGGTCTGCTAGTGCTCTGCTAGTGCTCTGCTAGTGTTCTGCTAGTGGTCTGCTAGTGGTCTGCTAGTGGTCTGCTAGTGGTCTGCTAGTGCTCTGCTAGTGGTCTGCTAGTGCTCTGCTAGTGGTCTGCTAGTGGTCTGCTAGTGCTCTGCTAGTGCTCTGCTAGTGCTCTGCTAGTGGTCTGCTAGTGCTCTGCTAGTGGTCTGCTAGTGGTCTGCTAGTGCTCTGCTAGTGCTCTGCTAGTGCTCTGCTAGTGGTCTGCTAGTGGTCTGCTAGTGCTCTGCTAGTGGTCTGCTAGTGCTCTGCTAGTGGTCTGCTAGTGGTCTGCTAGTGCTGCTAGTGGTCTGCTAGTGGTCTGCTAGTGGTCTGCTAGTGGTCTGCTAGTGGTCTGCTAGTGGTCTGCTAGTGCTCTGCTAGTGGTCTGCTAGTGCTCTGCTAGTGCTCTGCTAGTGCTCTGCTAGTGGTCTGCTAGTGGTCTGCTAGTGGTTTGCTAGTGGTCTGCTAGTGGTCTGCTAGTGCTCTGCTAGTGGTCTGCTAGTGGTCTGCTAGAGGTCTGCTAGTGGTCTGCTAGTGCTCTGCTAGTGGTTTGCTAGTGGTCTGCTAGTGGTCTGCTAGTGCTCTGCTAGTGGTCTGCTAGTGGTCTGCTAGTGGTCTGCTAGTGGTCTGCTAGTGGTTTGCTAGTGGTCTGCTAGTGCTCTGCTAGTGCTCTGCTAGTGGTCTGCTAGTGCTCTGCTAGTGGTCTGCTAGTGCTCTGCTAGTGGTCTGCTAGTGCTCTGCTAGTGGTCTGCTAGTGCTCTGCTAGTGCTCTGCTAGTGGTCTGCTAGTGGTCTGCTAGTGCTCTGCTAGTGGTCTGCTAGTGCTCTGCTAGTGCTCTGCTAGTGCTCTGCTAGTGGTCTGCTAGTGCTCTGCTAGTGGTCTGCTAGTGCTCTGCTAGTGGTCTGCTAGTGGTCTGCTAGTGTCTGCTAGTGGTCTGCTAGTGGTCTGCTAGTGGTCTGCTAGTGCTCTGCTAGTGGTCTGCTAGTGGTCTGCTAGAGGTCTGCTAGTGGTCTGCTAGTGCTCTGCTAGTGGTTTGCTAGTGGTCTGCTAGTGGTCTGCTAGTGCTCTGCTAGTGGTCTGCTAGTGGTCTGCTAGTGGTTTGCTAGTGGTCTGCTAGTGGTCTGCTAGTGCTCTGCTAGTGGTCTGCTAGTGGTCTACTAGTGGTCTACTAGTGGTTTGCTAGTGGTCTGCTATAGGTCTGCTAGTGCTCTGCTAGTGCTCTGCTAGTGGTCTGCTAGTGGTCTGCTAGTGGTCTGCTAGTGCTCTGCTAGTGGTCTGCTAGTGGTCTGCTAGTGGTCTGCTAGTGCTCTGCTAGTGCTCTGCTAGTGCTCTGCTAGTGGTCTGCTAGTGCTCTGCTAGTGCTCTGCTAGTGCTCTGCTAGTGCTGCTAATGGTCTGCTATTGGTCTGCTAGTGCTCTGCTAGTGGTCTGCTAGTGCTGCTAGAGGTCTGCTAGTGGTCTGCTAGTGCTCTGCTAGTGCTCTGCTAGTGGTCTGCTAGTGCTCTGCTAGTGCTGCTAATGGTCTGCTATTGGTCTGCTAGTGCTCTGCTAGTGGTCTGCTAGTGCTCTGCTAGTGCTCTGCTAGTGGTCTGCTAGTGCTCTGCTAGTGGTCTGCTAGTGCTCTGCTAGTGCTCTGCTAGTGGTCTGCTAGTGCTCTGCTAGTGCTCTGCTAGTGGTCTGCTAGTGGTCTGCTAGTGCTCTGCTAGTGCTCTGCTAGTGCTCTGCTAGTGCTGCTAATGGTCTGCTAGTGGTCTGCTAGTGCTCTGCTAGTGCTCTGCTAGTGCTCTGCTAGTGCTCTGCTAGTGGTCTGCTAGTGCTCTGCTAGTGGTCTGCTAGTGGTCTGCTAGTGGTCTGCTAGTGCTCTGCTAGTGGTCTGCTAGTGCTCTGCTAGTGGTCTGCTAGTGGTCTGCTAGTGCTCTGCTAGTGCTCTGCTAGTGGTCTGCTAGTGGTCTGCTAGTGTTCTGCTAGTGGTCTGCTAGTGGTCTGCTAGTGGTCTGCTAGTGCTCTGCTAGTGGTCTGCTAGTGCTCTGCTAGTGCTCTGCTAGTGGTCTGCTAGTGCTCTGCTAGTGGTCTGCTAGTGCTCTGCTAGTGGTCTGCTAGTGCTCTGCTAGTGGTCTGCTAGTGCTCTGCTAGTGGTCTGCTAGTGCTCTGCTAGTGCTCTGCTAGTGCTCTGCTAGTGGTCTGCTAGTGCTCTGCTAGTGGTCTGCTAGTGCTCTGCTAGTGGTCTGCTAGTGCTCTGCTAGTGCCCTGCTAGTGCTCTGCTAGTGGTCTGCTAGTGGTCTGCTAGTGCTCTGCTAGAGGTCTGCTAGTGCTCTGCTAGTGGTCTGCTAGTGCTCTGCTAGTGGTCTGCTAGTGGTCTGCTAGTGGTCTGTTAGTGGTCTGCTAGTGCTCTGCTAGTGGTCTGCAATAGTCTGCTAGTGGTCTGCTAGTGCTGCTAGTGGTCTGCTAGTGCTCTGCTAGTGCTCTGCTAGTGGTCTGCTAGTGGTCTGCTAGTGCTGCTAGTGCAATTGCACTCAACCGAATAAATCCGGCACTCTAATGACAAAGTGGAGTCCCCTGGGCCGAGGAGGTAGTAAACTCCACATGCCTTAAAGGTGAGGTACAGTCAGTATGCTGCAAGGCAGACCACAATTTTGGCGGTGCGTTTGCTGTTTTAAGGCTCCCTCGTGCTGTCTAATGGGGTGCCTGCCGCACTGTGTTGCTGTGCATTAGCTTCACGTACGTCTCCAGTTAACAACCACCATAAAGAAGGTCACTTTCTGTCCAAACTCAAACCTATGGTCTGCTATGGTCTGCTATGGTCCGCTATGGTCCGCTATGGTCTGCTATGGTCCGCTATGGTCCGCTATGGTCCGCTATGGTCCGCTATGGTCCGCTATGGTCCGCTATGGTCTGCTATGGTCTGAGGCCGGTGTAATTTAGGACTAGAGCTTGGACCATATATCAGCAGACAGTGTTGCCCTCACACCGACCCTTCAAGGTTGGATGCAGCTTATGTTTGGTAGGTAGACTCAAATCAACTCATTCAGACAATTATGTTTTCATTGGAACATACGGGTATTTCACTTGAAATATGAAATATAATTAGATTCCGGGAATCTTCCAACCGGGATTTCTGGAAAACATGTAAACATTAGGGAAAGTTTCAGGAATTTTTCAACCGTAGTATTGTAGTACCCAGTCTTTCCCAATGCCAGACTGTCTCATGGCATGTCCTCTGTGTCTCGTTTCTGTCTCGATCCAGGATGTTCCATGCTGAGAAGCTGTGGAAGACCAACCTGGTGTTCGTCATCGCCGACGCCAAGCTCACCTGCATGTCATGTGACCACAAGCCCTTAATACAGGCCGAGCAGCCTTGTATCCTTTAAACATACAGTCAATAGAGCACTAACGTTTCATATTGTAATATAGTAGTAATATATTCATGTCTAGTGTAGTTCATCTGTACTACTTACAGTCTGTTGGTTCTAGTTTACTGGTCTTTGTATATACAGTGACTCTTCTTAAAATAATCACATCTAACTAGATTATTATTTTGTTAATTATTAAAAGGTGTACAGTTGTAAAAGTAAGTTGTACAGGCTTTTTTCTTTTATCCTACTGGTCCCTATATTCTTAACTTTTACAAGCAGAGTACAATATGTTTCATATTCCACAATGGATCAGAACTTCCTCTATGGCTAAGTGAAACTCAGACCTGTACTTACTGACTGGCTTCTCTCTCTGTTACAGATGAACCAAACTCAGACCTATACTGACTGGCTTCTCGCTCTCTGTGGCAGATGTACCAAAATCAGACCTGTACTGACTCAGTCTCCTGTCTCTCTCTATAGCAGATGTACCAAAATCAGACCTGTACTGACTCAGTCTCCTGTCTCTCTCTATGGCAGATTAACCAAACGCAGACTTGTACTGACTCAGTCTCCTGTCTCTCTCTATGGCAGATTAACCAAACTCAGACCTGTACTGACTCAGTCTCCTGTCTCTCTCTGTGGCAGATGAACCAAACTCAGACCTATACTGACTGGCTTCTCGCTCTCTGTGGCAGATGTACCAAAATCAGACCTGTACTGACTCAGTCTCCTGTCTCTCTCTATAGCAGATTAACCTAATTCAGACCTGTACTGACTCAGTCTCCTGTCTCTCTCTATGGCAGGTGAACCAAACTCAGACTTGTACTAACTCTGTCTCCTGTCTCTCTCTATGGCAGATGAACCAAACTCAGACTTGTACTGACTCAGTCTCCTGTCTCCCTCTATGGCAGATGAACCAAACTCAGACTTGTACTGACTCAGTCTCCTGTCTCTCTCTATGGCAGATTAACCAAACGCAGACTTGTACTGACTCAGTCTCCTGTCTCTCTCTATGGCAGATTAACCAAACGCAGACTTGTACTGACTCAGTCTCCTGTCTCTCTCTATGGCAGATGAACCAAACTCAGACCTGTACTGACTCAGTCTCCTGTCTCTCTCTGTGGCAGATGATAGTGAAGGCTAATCCACTCTGAAAGGCTTACAATCAAATCCATCATATCCCCTCCAACACCCCAGGGCTGTAGCCAATTATGCAAGGAACCTAATGAAAATTCACATAAATTCAAAATGGCAGCCAAAAGGGTTTCAGATGAGGCTATTTGATTTGCTCCAAAAATGACGTGGTTTTTCCATGTCTTTCTGAAAGCATCTGTTCCGATTGTTCTTTCACATTCAGATTAGTGTTATGGCTTGATATTTAATTTGATATGGTCATTTACTAGTTGCTTTCATTCACTTCTATCCACTTCTATCCAAAGTGGATAGTGATACCGATTGGGTATGTGTGGCCACAATGTGGGTTACACACAGCCATAGAGATACAATTTTTATTTTATTTTATTTATTTCACCTTTATTTAACCAGGTAGGCAAATTGAGAACACGTTCTCATTTACAATTGCGACCTGGCCAAGATAAAGCAAAGCAGTTCGACACATACAACAACACATAGTTACACATGGAGTAAAACAAACATACAGTCAATAATACAGTGAAAAATAAGTCTATATACAATGTGAGCAAGTGAGGTGAGATAAAGGAGGTGAAGGCTAACAAAATATATATATAAATAAATAAAAATATAAAAAGGTATGTAATAGTGTTACAATGTAATAGTGTTACATTTAATTCTGTGCCCACAATATCTGGTGATGCAAGAACTGCACTGAACAAAAATATAAACGCAACATGCAAACATTTAAAAGATTTTACTGAGTTGCAGTTCATATCAGGAAATAAGTCAATTGAAATGAATTCATAAGGTCCCTAATCTATGGATTTCACATGACCGGGAATACAGATATGCATATGTTGGTCACAGATACCTTTAAAAAAAAAAAAAAGTAGGGGCGTGGATCAGAAAACCAGTCAGTATCTGGTGTGACCACCGTTTGCCTCATGCAGCACGACACATCTCCTTCGCATAGAGTTGATCAGGCTGTTGATTGTGGCCTGTGGAATGTTGTCCCACTCCTCTTCAATGACTGTGCAAAGTTGCTGGATATTGGCGGAAACTGTAACACACTGTCGTACACGTCGATCCAGAGCATCCCAAACATGATCAATGGGTGACATGTCTGGTGAGTATGCAGGCCATGGAAAAACTAGGACATTTTCAGCTTCCAGGAATTGTGTACAGATCCTTGCGACATGGGGCCGTGCATTATTATGCTGTAACATGAGGTGATGGCGGGTGATGAATGGCACGACAATGGGCCTCAGGATCTCGTCACCGTATCTCTGTGTATTCAAATTGCCATCGATAAAATGCAATTGTGCTCGTTGTCCATAGCTTGAGCCTTCCCATACCATAACCCCACCTCCACCATTGGGCACTCTGTTCACAACGTTAACATCAACAAACATCAGTCTGCTATCTGCCCGGTACAGTTGAAACCGGTATTCATCTGTGAAGAACCCACTTCTCCAGCGAGCCAGTGGCCATCGAAGGTGAGCCTTTGCCCACTGAAGTCAGTTACAACGCTGAACTGCAGTCAGGTCAAGACCCTGGTGAGGACGACGAGAACGCAGATGAGCTTCCCTGAGACGGTTTCTGACAGTTTGTGCAGAAAGTCTTCGCTTATTCAAACCCACAGTTTCATCAGCTGTCCGGGTGGCTGGTCTCAGACGATCCCGCAGGTGAAGAAGCCGGATGTGGAGGTCCTGGGCTTGGCGTGGTGGTTACATGTGGTCTGCGATTGTGAGGCCGGTTGGACGTACTGCCAAATTCTCTAAAACAAAGTTTAAAGCGGCTCATTGTAGATTTAATAAACATTACATTTTCTGAAAACAGCTCTTGTGTACATTCCTGCAGTCATCATGACAGTTGCACGCTTCCTCAACTTGAGATATCTGTGGCATTGTTGTGTGGCAAAACTGCACATATTAGAGTGGCCTTTTATTGTCCCCAGCACTAAGTGCACCTGTGTAATGATCATGCTGTTTAATCAGCTTCTTGATATGCCACACTTGTCAGATTAATAGATTATCTTGGCAGAGGAGAAATGCTCACTAACAGGGATGTAAACAAATTTGTGCACAAAGTTTGAGAGAAATAAGCATTTTGTATGAATGGAACATTTCTGGGATAACTTATTTCAGCTCATGAAACATGGGACCAACACTTTTCACATGTTGCGTGTCTATTTTTGTTCAGTAGATATATTCTAGCCAATTGAGCTACCAGAACCAATGGTTTATTTCCTAAATGGGTTGATGTAGCTGAGGGACCAGACCCATGTGAAATGGCTGAGAAACCAAGGTTCCGAAAAGGTCCA
Source organism: Salvelinus alpinus (assembly GCF_045679555.1). Taxonomy (NCBI): domain Eukaryota; kingdom Metazoa; phylum Chordata; class Actinopteri; order Salmoniformes; family Salmonidae; genus Salvelinus; species Salvelinus alpinus. Next base: position 26,035,899 of record NC_092096.1, read on the forward strand.
GATGCCTGTTTCGACAACAACGAGAGGGTAGGTCACGTCATTATTTTCTCATCCTCTGTGTTTAAAAATGGCAACCGTCAAATTTAACGTCACAATGTCAAAACTCACAATACACTAATATGTTTTCACAATGCATGTGCTTTTCTCTTTGTGCATAATTCTCTTGTTAATGTTCCATCTTTTACTCAAAATGGCTGCCTCTTTCTCTACTCTTGTCTTTGGATTACTATATGTGCAGAGATTTCCCACACAAATACAAGTTATTGCCAGGTATTGACATACTGCACTGTATGGTTCAAGAGTAAGCAAATATTTAGTGTATATGACTAAAATCCTTTGTGTGTGAAATCTCTGCACTTGAATGCTTTGGTTTGTTTTTCAGACTAGTCTTATCCCAGTGGCAAACCTTTTGGTTTCTCAAAGTTTCATGATGGTGTTAACTTCTTCTGCTTGCACTCTTTCTCTTACACACACACACACACTCGTAGACACACTCACACATACATATGTAGACACACACAGACGTAGACACACACACACACACACCTTCCTTCTATTTAGATGCTTCTCTCTGTTTCTCTCTCTTCACCTTTCCACAAAGTGTTCTGTTTTCTCCGTTCTTCTGCCTATTCACTTTGCACATGGACTTTCTAACTGCTAACTGTGGAATGTTTGCTGCATGACTTTCTCTTTCTCTCTGTTTCTGTTTCTTTCCTGCTCTTTGATTGGCTGTTGATGGTTAGGATGAGCACATGTGCCCGACGAGCACAGGCTCTCCATTGGCCTCCTCTCTGCTCATGTTACTGCTGCCACTGTTCATGTGCTGTCTCGGGTCAGTCCCATCAAGCAGTCTCTCTGTCTCTCTGTCTCTCTCTCTCTCTGTCTCTCTCTGTCTCTCTGTCTCTCTGTCTCTGTCTCTCTTTCTCTTACTCTCTTACTCTCTCTCTTTCTCTCTCTCTTTCTTTCTCTCTCTCTCTCTCTTTCTTTCTCTCTCTTTCTCTCTCTTTCTCTCTCTCTCTCTCTCTCTTTTTCTCTGTATCATACTATGTATTTCTGTCCATCTCTCTTTATCTGTCTGTTTGTCAACTGACGTGTTTACTAATCTAGATGCTAGCTAACGCAGGCCCTTGCTTCCTAATTTAACTCTAAGAAATTATTATTTATTTTATGATGTAGCAAATTATATATGTCTGAAAATGTTTTGTTATTACATTCCACTCTATAGAGCTGTACAGATTATCAGACATCAGATAATCCAACATGGATTATTCCATACTCAGATTACAATTATTCCATACATACCCCATTCTCTATTCAATGTGGATATGCAGTCTAGTACCATTTTACCTTGCTATTATGTCATCAAACATAGCTTTATGAATATGTAAGACATACTGGGCTGTTGTACCCCTACTGAACCCATTATCTTTTAGTCAGCAGGGTCAGAAGGTCATCAACTTGGTTGTGTCTGTCACTAACTTGTCCCCCTGCCTCCTTCCTCCTCCCCTCTTGTTGCCGTGGTCACAGGAGGAGGACTTTGACTGTGGCGGGGCGTCGGCTCTGAGCCCGTCCCTGTTGGCCATGGTGGCGCTGCAGCTGGCCCTGCTCTGGCTCCTGGCTGGCTCAACTCACCACGCCGTCCCCTCGTGACCTCTGAAGACCTCGGTTGCAAACCGGCAAGCAACGCCGCCTCAAAACGACGAACGCTAAAACAAAAAAACATCTGAAACCACTTCCTGACAGATCTTCTTTTGGGATATTTGCGTTTTTCAAGGGTTTCGTTACATTTCTTCACCCAGGGGTGGGAGAAAGTGAGGAAAGTTAACGTCGGTGGGATGTAAAACAAATTCTAAGCGAGAACTTTCATCCCAGACCCCTGACTTTTCCCCTCCAGCCATCTGAGCTTCCAGCCATCTGAGCTTAGGGAGATCGAGGTGATTGAGTGGTGAACTTTGACCTTTGTTTGGCTCGACGATGACAACCCTGCGAATGCTACAGGTTGGACTGCCTTACAGTGCCAAGGGGAAAGTGAAAGGACTGCCTCTTCCTTTTGGGTTCCTTTTAGGTTTTTGTGATGTTCTAAAAGAGATCCCCGTTGATTTTTATTCAACACTGCCAGAAACAGTGCTGCCCTTCGCAACCGTCCCGTTGTGTTTGTCACAAAGTTATTTATTTATTTATTTCAAAGCGTTTTGCAGTGGCTTGTTACTCAGAATTGAAATGTGTGTTTGTTTTGTTCAAGTTGCAATAAGTTGTTTAATAGGAAGTCAGAAATCAGAATGTTTTTTATTTTACACTGGGGTGCTGTTGTCATTATTCTGTTGGTTTCAACTCCCATTTAAAAGTAGCAACACATTTACATTGACGCTGCTGTCCTTGTATAGATGTGGTGTATGACCATCATATTCATTCACATACATGTGGTCACATATGAACCCTTTTGCCCCCACTCACTATCCCCTGTTTGAAGTGATGGATCCCTTTCTGTTTGCGGTCAACCACTTCTCCCTCAACCTTGACCACAAATGGTCAATGTCGGGTCCTATCATCTTGGTATCTGGTCCCTCTGAACTAACCATCATTGCCAAAGTGCAGTTGACCAATCAGGGCACCCCGGCTGGCCTCTAGTGCGCTCATTGGTCTAATCTCTAGTGCCATGTTGATTCTTAGTCAGACAAACCCTTTAGCTTTATTTATTTGACTGTGTGGCTACTGACCTGAAGGAAACTTGATGTGTTTGGTATTCATTTGAATATTTAAGTTTGTTTTTGTTTTTTATTAGGATGAAGGGCATAGCTGCATGCTACTGTGTTATGTTGGCTTTAATGCCATTATTTTTGGATTGATTTCAATGCGTCAATGCAATGGATATAAAATGAAGAGAAAGAGTAGGAGGGATGTAGGAAATGTAGACTTTGGTACATGACAGTTTATTTGTGCTTGCTTATGTATCACTTCTTGATTTGAGTATCATGAATACGTGACTTGCAACTACAAGAATCTGTCTTTCTCACAATGTTCTGCCCGCTATTGAAGAGAACATTTCCCCAAATCAAAAACAATTGCACCTCGTTGCAAAGTGAATTAAAACAGAAATTCCTTTAAGACCTATTGAGAATGTCTATCAATACAATCCAATCTAAATTCATTCATGTGAGTGTGGATATTAGTCCTGTTGTACTTTCTTAGTTTTTGTGTGCCTTGTGGTTCTGGTACTTTATTAACTTTATGAATTAGGGATTCAAGACGGATTGACAATAGGATACTGTCTTTCTGAGTGTACTATACTATGGTATACACCTGTTAACTCATTTCTCCACAAGAACAGCCACCAAAATACTACATAAGAAATAACAGAAATGTGCCTCATTTTATTCAGGACCAAATCTGGACCCGTCAATCATCCTAGCCAAATGATTATGCAGTGGAATAACTTTGAGTGGAAGAGACATAAGGTTACGTTTCTTTATTCAACGTTGTAGAAAAACGGTTTTATTAAAAAACGGTTTTATTATCATGTCAGAATATTAACAATTCCTCTCTAAATGTATTGTATTCGTTTAATTTTTGAACATGGTTCAAAAGAGGGACATGGTAGATATGCTGTGCTTTAAAAAAACGTTTTTTCTTTGTGATGCAATTCAGCTCGTTGGACGGGGACGTGATCTGATGGTCAATTAGTGTTACTGATCTGTTGTAGAGCAAATATAGAGGAGTTCCTGGCACTGAATTCACCTCTTAAGCACTAAAAAATATCACTTCAGACAATCGATTCGATAACAATTGACAATCATAGTTTCCGATAACTTGCTTAAGACTAGTATTAGTAATACTTCATTGAATTAATTGCTGTAAATGAAAATGCAAACAACTGCCAAAACAGGGACTTTAAAGGAGCCTTGGGGTAATGTCAGAAACATTCACGCAGTGTTTCCTTTGAAAACAGGGACTTTAAAGGAGCCTTGGGGTAATGTCAGAAACATTCACGCAGTGTTTCCTTTGAAAACAGGGACTTTAAAGGAGCCTTGGGGTAATGTCAGAAACACTCACGCATTGTTTCCTTTGAAAACAGAGGCATATGGACTCAGGAAACCACATAGGCAATTCAGTGTAGAGTTGGGAAACTACATGATTACGCTGTGTGGTCTCTAGTGCCATTCAAATACTTCTCCCACACCTCATTATCATTGCTTAAATTATAATTACAAAGCGTTCTTACGTTACCCAGAATAAAATCCTTCTGGCCTTTTTTCATTTCTCTGAAACACTGAAGAGGAAGGGGACTTTTGTTATGATCCCAGTCTTAAGCTATGATTATTTGCCAATATGTTATGTGGCGAAACTCAAGCACCATCACCAAAGGCGGACTGCTGTCATGTCCGAAACTATACGAGTGGTCTGAGGTGACATTTAGGGTCCCGTAATGGTTGTTTCAATGTTCTGTGGGGAAACTAACTAACATACTGGTATTTAATACCCTCAATATCTAAGAACATTCAAGAATACCAAGTGCCATAGGACTCTCTTTCTCTGTTTACCGGGAAACCTATTACTAACGTTTATGCAACGTTTAGGATTGAATAAATGCAAATCTCATCTATTTTCCCTGTGTTGCATGATAATGCCATGATACTGTATCAGTGGCAGGCAATGAGATAAAGTACACTCTATCTTCTCCTGCTTTGGTGTGTAACGTTGGGATGGGAAGCATAATACCGTGGGTTTGTTGGGTGTTTGTTTATGATATGATAACGATACAGCTTCTACTGCCTTTCTCTTGAGGAGACAGCATTTGGTACCGCCCTCGTCTGAGTGGCCTAGCGGTTAGAGCGTTGGGCCAGTAACCGAGATGTCACTAGTTCGAATGCACAAGCCGACAAGGTGAAAAATCGGTCAATTTGCCCTTGAGCAAGGCACTTAACCCTAATTTGCTCCAGGGGCGCTGTACTACTATGGCTGACCCTGTAAAACAACACAATTCACTGCACCTCTCCGGTGTATGTAACAATACATATATTTTCCTCTGTCACAGGTTGTCACATTCAAGACCAGACTAGACCCTTGGGAAATGGTGTCTGGTTATTTCATGCCACTCTAAGGGCTAAAATCAGATGCTGTCACCTCAGGAATAACATATTAGCAGAGTGATTGGAAGTGTTTTTCGATGCTGTGGTGCTCTCTGTGTGGATTGTGTGGGTTATGCTTTTTCTGGACTTTTTGTTCTCAAGAACGCTCGGTGTGTTTTAAGGGGAGTGTCCCATGCCTGCCACACTATGTCAGGCTATTGGTGGGACCGCCCTCCAATCTTTCTCTGCCAGCGTTTTCATGGCAGACCATTGGTGGACCTGTCCACTAATCTCCCCTTGTCAGCCTCCCTTTTGACAGGCTATTGGTGGGCCTCCCCGTCAATCTCCCTTGATTGTGCTTTTAAGATGTTACACTTTTGTGGAACTTGATTCGCCTGAATCAGTCATGTATACATTTGTACAATACTGTTATTATTCTCCGACGAAAGAAAGAAAATAGTAATGTTTATAATCCTGGAAAATGCTTATTCATGTGCAAATACAGTATATTCAGAATAAAACTTTCTCATTAGCTATTGAATGGTGTCCTCTTGCAGTTCTGGGCCCTTTCCTCTCCAACCCAAAATGACTTACTGTTGCTGTAACGTTGCCAAAACATATTTCCCACTTTTCCCCACAATGTGTGTGAGAAACTGAAAGAGGCTGCAGTCTGCTATCCCAGTGTCCCCCAGTGACTCCCACCGGCCAATCAGCGATGAGAATTGAGGCCGGGCCAACAGCAACATCCAGGAAGTGAAAGTGAAGAATATCTATATTTCTCTGTGGTTATGACACTGAATTTGCTTAACGGACATATTTACAGTTGAAGTTGGAAGTTTACATACACCTCAGCCAAATACATTTAAACTCAGTTTTTCACGATTCCTGACATTTAATCCTAGTAAAAATTCCCTGTATTAGATCAGTTAGGATCACCACTTTATTTTAAGAATGTGAAATGTCAGAATAATAGTAGAGAGAGTGATTTTATTTCAGCTTTTATTTCTTTCATCACATTCCCAGTGGGTCAGAAGTTTACAATACACGGAATTAGTATTTGGTAGCATTGCCTTTAAATTGTTTAACTTGGGTCAAACGTTTTGGGTAGCCTTCCACAAGCTTCCCACAATAAGTTGTGTGAATTCTGGCCCTTCCTCTTGAACAGAGCTGGTGTAACTGAGTCAGGTTTGTAGGCCTCCTTGCTTGCACATATTTTTTTCAGTTCTGCCAACAAATTCTCTATGGGATTGAGGTCAGAGCTTTGTGATGGCCATTGTCCTTCAGCCATTTTGCCACAACTTTGGAAGTATGCTTGGGGTCATTGTTCATTTGGAAGACCCATTTGCGACCAAGCTTTAACTTCCTGACTGATGTCTTGAGATGTTGCTTCAATATATCCACATAATTTTCCTCCCTCATGATACCATCTATTTTGTGAAGTGCACCAGTCCCTCCTGCAGAAAAGCACCCCACAACATGACGCTGCCACCCCCGTGCTTCACGGTTGGGATGGTGTTCTTCGGCTTGCAAGCCTCCCCCTTTTTCCTCCAAACATAACGATGGTCATTATGGCCAAACAGTTCTATTTTTGTTTCATCAGACCAGAGGACATTTCTCCAAAAAGTACAATCTTTGTCCCCATGTGCAGTTGCAAACTTTTTTCTGGCTTTTTTAAGGCGGTTTTGGAGCAGTGGCTTCTTCCTTGCTGAGCGACCTTTCAGGTTATGTCAATATAGGACTCATTTTACTGTGGATATAAATACTTTTGTAGCTGTTTCCTCCAGCATCTTCACAAGGTTCTTTTGCTGTTCTTCTGGGATTGATTTGCACTTTTCGCACCAAAGTACGTTCATCTCTAATAGACAGAATGCGTCTCCTTCCTGAGCGGTATGACGGCTACGTGGTCCCATGGTGTTTATACTTGCGTACTATTGTTTGTACAAATGAACACGGTACCTTCAGGCATTTGGAAATAGCTCCCAAGGATGAACCAGACTTGTGGAGGTCTACAATTCTTTTCTGAGGTCTTGGCTGGTTTCTTTAGATTTTTCTCATGATGTCAAGTAAAGAGGCACTGAGTTTGAAGGTAGGCCTTGAAATACATCCACAGGTACACCTCCAATTGACTCAAATTATGTCAATTAGCCTATCAGAAGCTTCTAAAGCCATTACATAATTTTCTGGAAGTTTCCAAGCTGTTTAAAGACACAGTCAACTTAGTTCATGTCAACTTCTGACCCACTGGAATTGTGATACAGTGAAATAATCTGTCTGTAAACAATTGTTGGAAAAATGACTTGTGTCATGCACAAAGGAGATGTCCTAACCGACTTACCAAAAATGTAGTTTGTTAACAAGAAATGTGTGGAGTGGTTGAAAAGCGAGTTTTAATGTCTCCAACATAAGTGTCTGTAAACTTCTGACTTCAACTGTATGTAGATTTGAGAGTTTTTTCATGTACAGTGTAATCCCCCTTCTCCGACAGTGTGTTTATCCAATGTAAATTGACTTTGTCGGTAGCAGAGATCCTTCTCAGACTTGAACCTGAAACCAGCTGCTGTCAAGTCTACATCCATAGCCACATACTCCCTCACAGCCCCCCAAAGACAGACTACATGCTCATTTTACCCCTTACGATCAACGTTAAAATTGTCCCTTATACTGTATGATATACTGCAGGCCCCAAGAAGGAACGCTTAAGTCTCTCTGGTGCTAAGGGACATTTTAATGAGTCCAATTACAATGCCTTTAGTATTTATGATTAATAAAACAGTCTTTATTACTGGTAGCACAGCTGTGGAAATGACTAAGCAGAGCAATAATATGAAATTACATATTTTACAGACCCCGAGCAGGAAATTGACCATAACAATTACGACCAAAGCACTATGGAATGGCTCAGTCGTTCCCTCACTATCTCTTTGTAAGAAGTTGTAATAATATCATAAACTATAAAGATAAACCATAAACATTGTATAGAGTCTGTAGTAGGGCGTAGTGAAGGTCAAACTCAGCAGTGAAATGCCATAGCTTTCAGCAGCAAATGGCAGAGCTGAGCAGAGTCCTATAACGTTAGTTGGCAAGCGTTCATTGGACATATCACTTCACATTTTGGCTGACCTTTTGACACGTGACACATCCAATCCCTTGACCTATATTCAAACTAGACTGCATGCTCAGTCTGCAGTCTCTACTCTTTCTCTGGAATATGTTTTAGTAAATAGATGCTTGTGTACCTTGCTAAAAAATGGGTAACACTTTACCTTAATCATCCAGTTATAATGCATTATAATGCATTGTAGGACTTGTTATAAGCATGTATGAGCCCTTTTATAATGTCAGTTTAAGAGCGTTGAAAATGTAATGTATAGTGCAGGGGTAGGCAAATAGATACAGCCCCAGCCCATTTTTGTCAGAGCAGATGGTCGGGGAGTCAGAACATAATTATACTAATTTGTACACTGCAACTTGACCACAACTAAGCCCCAACTAAACCCCCTTTTTATGCCTGTATTACATTGAGACACGATCACATATCTCTCTTTTGTGGGAATATATGGGAATACATTTTCTAAATTAAACAAATGTTTAGCTGAATTCCTGGTGATTTTTGTCTTTTTTGACCCAAAACTAAACCCCGCGGGCCGGTTTTGGCCTGCGGGCAGCCTATTACCGACTCCTGATATAGAGAGACCTAACATATTATAAGCCTTGTTATAAGACAAGGTTCACATGTGCTTATACAAAATTATAAAGCATTATAGCTGGATGGGTAAGTGTTACCAAAACTTGCTTCTGGGTATACTGCATCTGCATGTCATTGGTTTTCTATTTCTATTTGGACTCCACTTCACAGGTAGAGTTTCTTCAGAAAGTGTTTTTTAAGCCAGATATGGTTGAGTGGTCACCCCGGGGGCGTCATGCACCACAAAAATCTGAGGGGGCACAAAGTACGTGAGGATGGTGGGGGGTGGAATGGGGGGCTAGTCCCCCTGTCCGGTAGTTGGAGAATTTGAGATTTTTCAAACACCTGAAACAGCTTTTTTCATGCATTCAAAATTCTATGTTAAAAATGTATGTTTTTCTGCATATCTAAGCACACCTCTTGAGCTGTCTGTATCCTCCTGCTGTCTGTATCCTCTTGCTGTCTGTACTCTCCTGCTGTCTGTATCCTCCTGCTGTCTGTATCCTCCTGCTGTCTGTACCCTCCTGCTGTCTGTACCCTCCTGCTGTCTGTACCCTCCTGCTGTCTGTATCCTCTTGCTGTCTGTACCCTCCTGCTGTCTGTATCCTCCTGCTGTGTGTATCCTCCTGCTGTCTGTATCCTCCTGCTGTCTGTATCCTCCTGCTGTCTGTATCCTCCTGCTGTCTGTATCCTCCTGCTGTCTGTACCCTCCTGCTGTCTGTATCCTCCTGCTGTCTGTATCCTCCTGCTGTCTGTATCCTCCTGCTGTGTGTATCCTCCTGCTGTCTGTATCCTCCTGCTGTCTGTACCCTCCTGCTGTCTGTATCCTCCTGCTGTCTGTACCCTCCTGCTGTCTGTACCCTCCTGCTGTCTGTACCCTCCTGCTGTCTGTATCCTCCTGCTGTCTGTATCCTCCTGCTGTCTGTATCCTCCTGCTGTCTGTACCCTCCTGCTGTCTGTATCCTCCTGCTGTCTGTACCCTCCTGCTGTCTGTACCCTCCTGCTGTCTGTATCCTCCTGCTGTCTGTACCCTCCTGCTGTCTGTATCCTCCTGCTGTCTGTATCCTCCTGCTGTCTGTATCCTCCTGCTGTCTGTACCCTCCTGCCAGTGGTTCTTTTTTTAAAGAAACATAATAAAATGCTTCTCTGCTAAGATCTGGGTAAAATAATGAAAGGAATGTGAGTCTTATTCAGTACATTTAGTTATTGCTTGCTTTTATAAATTCTACCAACCTTGCCAGCAGGCAGGCCAGCTAAAATACAGGTAACTACCAAAATAATGGAAATGCTTGCGTAAATGAGGGATACAAAGTATATTGAAAGTTAATTAAGCAGTTAACATATCATTATGCATACGGTCATGTATAAAAATGCTGGGCAGGCCATCATTTTGGCTACAATCCACAGGGCACGAGTGGTCACTGAATGGTTTGATGAGCATGAAAACAATGTAAACCATATGCCATCAGTGTCTCAGTTATCAGATTTCAACACACTTGAACACTTATGGGAGATTCTGGAGCAGTGCCTGAGACAGCATTTTTCACCATCATCATCAAAACACTAAATGACGGAATTTCTCGTGGAAGAATGGTGTTGCATCCCTCCAATAGAGTTCCAGACACTTTTAGAATCTATGCCAAGGAGCATTGAAGCTGTTCTGGCTTGCTATGTGGCTAGTAATATCAGAGGGAAACAACAACAACAACAACAATATATGCCCGTGACACCTCTGGTCACCTCGACATGACACTAGGTACTCGGTGCCAGAGGCTCTGCTTTCTGTGTCTGGTTTCCAAGATGGCCCCTCCAGTTTATGTTCTGGCTCGGTCATGTTGGGTTTTTGATTGTTATCTGAGTTTCGGCTTGCAGCTTTGTGTTGATCCATATCTGACGGGAACTGCAGTCACTGGATGACCAACGATATGTTCGCATAAACAAGTCTATTGCATTACTAGGGAACAGAAATACAGATTCAAAATGGGCGCCAAGCATCACAGAGATTAAGGATGCTGCTAGTAATCCATGGCTTCTGGTTGGGGTATGTACATACAGTCACTGTTGGGTCCACGTCCTCGATGCACTTATTGATAAAGCCAGTGACTGATGTGGTGTACTCCTCAATGCAATCAGAAGAATCCAGGAACACGTTCCAGTCTGCGATAGCAAAACAGTCCTGTAGCTTAGCATCTGCTTCATCTGACCACTTTTTATATAGACCGAGTCACTGGTGCTTCCTGCTTTCATTTTTGCTTGTAAGCAGGAATCAGGAGGATAGAATTGTGGTCAGATTTACCAAATGGAGGGCGAGGGAGAGCTTTGTACGCGTCTCTGTGTGTGGAGTACAGGTGATCTAGAATTTTTTTCCCTCGGGTTGCGCATTTAACATGTTGATAGAGATTAGGTAAAACTGATTTAAGTTTCCCTGCATTAAAGTTTGCAGCCACTAGGAGCGCCGCCTCTGGGTGAAGTGTTTCCTGTTTGCTTATTTCCTTATACAGCTGACTGAGTGCGGTCTTAGTGTCAGCATCTGTCTGTGGTGGTAAATAAACAGCCACGAAAAGTATAGATGAAAACTCTCTTGAAAAATAGTATGGTCTACAGTTTATCATAAGATACTCTACTTCAGGTGAGAAAAATCTAGAGACTTCCTTAGATTTCGTGCACCACCTGTTGTTTACATATATGCATAGACCACCTCCCCTTGTCTTACCGGAGTGTGCTGTTCTATCTAGCCGGTGCAGCGTATATCCTTAAGGCAAGAAACAGCGATTTCCTTTTTTTTGGCGACTCTTTCAAATCATAGTCGCACACCTCATGTAGCCTAGCCCATAGGCCTATGTTTGGCCAAATAACTTCTTAAAATGAAGCACATTAATCCGCCTTACAACTGGTGTAGAGCCTAACTTGCATACATACCCAGCGTGTGAGTTTAAAGTTTGGAAGATAGTTTTCACCATAAAAATGCACCTTCAGAATAAAAGCATTATATGTATAATCACATTTGCAGTCACTTTTGAGAATGGTGTTTTCCTGCTAATGGAACATTATAGCCTACTGCCGTGTGCGCATTGCTGCGCTTATAATGTTGTAACGGCTGTCTTTGGGTGAAAGAGAGGAGGACCAAAATGCAGCGTGATGATAATCCATATTTTAATAGGATATTTAAACGACGAACAAAAACAACAAACTGAAAGAAAGAACCGAAGACGCTACAGTCCTGAACTAGGGAACACAGAACAGATGAACACACGAACAGGAACAATCACCCACAAAACATACTACAAAACAGGCTACCTAAATATGGTTCCCAATCAGAGACAATGACTAACACCTGCCTCTGATTGAGAACCATATCAGGCCAAACAAGAAACCCCACATAGAAACAGACAACATAGATAATACCCACCCAGCTCACGTCCTGACCAACTAAATAAAGACTAAACAAAGGAAATAAGGTCAGGAACGTGACAAATGTGAAGAAATAGGCTTATAGTTTATCAACATTTTAAGCTAAAAGTTCTGATCTGTTGCATCAAGCTCATTGCTTAAAACAGTTTTTTTGATACTAGTGGTTGTAATAATTTGGAATCTATCACATCCCACAACTGTCCCAGACTGTCTGGAATAATTATTTAATGAACAGAATAGGTCAACTTTTGTACTATGGGGGATAGTAGATTGACATAGGCTAGTGGTTTTGTTGTTCGTTAGGCCTGCTCATCTTGTTGGTTGACGAAAAGTAAATGTGGACATCCAATATCTTCAATATGCGCCTTGATAAGGACACGCACAGTTACGTCCCCGATGTGTGTCTTCACTTGTATCCTGTGAGAAAGGCCGTATCACATGACAGAGAACCATGTGAGTGAGAGGTGCTTGGGCACCAGCCAGGAGAAGGGAATTGTAGGGCCAACGTTCGCTGGCTAGAAAAGGCATTACGGCCACACAAAGGGGATGCAGCAGGGAAATTCGAGGCATATCAAGTGCTTGTCAAATTGTGAATGAGAGACTGATGAAGTGTGCACAGCCTGCGCAAAAAACAAAGCCTTTCATGCGACTATTTTCAATTCACCATTAGAGTCACATCATGCAGCCTTAGACTGTATTAAAAATCTAAACATAGCCCAACATTTCTATCACAACTAAAGTTACAAAAATAAATCTAAATTTGTCAAGGCTGTGGGTAACTGGCGAAAGAAGTCAGGCGCAGGAGAGCTGAGATGCGTGGACAAGGTATTTAATACAAGAAAACACCAGTACAAACACAATACTATGGTGCTGGAAAAATACCGGTACCACGAAATAAACGGGCGTAACAACAAAACCCGGCAACAATAATACCAGCTGTCAGAATACAGCCTTACAATAAAACAAACACGCACACAAACATGGGGGAAACCAGAGGGTTAAATAATGAACATGTAATGGGGGGAATTGAAACCAGGTGTGTAGAAAACAAAAACAAAACAAATGGAAAATGAAAAGTGGATCGGTGATGGCTAGAAGGCCGGTGACGTCGACCGCCGAACGCCACCCGAACAAGGAGAGGGACCGACTTCGGTGGAAGTCGTGACAAAATTAAGCATATAGAAGTACCTGTTTCTTTGTTAACCACTCAAAACAGAATAGCCGCATGTGCGTCCTCCCTCAAATAGTTTGGAGAAAATATCCTTTCTATTTTATTCAGCTTTGTTCAATTGTATTCTTCATACTATAAAATAATACCATGTAATTCAAAGCAAATCTTGTCTGCTAAATAAACGAGTGTAGCCCACAGCAATACGGCATAGACAGATCAGGGCTTAACAACAAGAGTATGCTATTCTGTTCTTCTGAAATAGATTACATTTTCTTCATCTCATGTTTCTTTTGACCTGTCTAAAGTAAATAATGGATTTATTGTGATGGTGTAGGCGATATTACATTGATTTTGTTCCAAAGGTCTGCATCAGTGGCTTGGAGGCTGTGTGTGGAAGCCAGGAGATGCTAAACATGTTTATGTTAATTACCGGTCAATTACCGTGAGACCGGTAGTTATTAGCTTGAAAATCACCGACTGACAAAATGTCATGACCGCCACAGCCCTAGCTGGTATCTCTTTAAATTGGAGGACAGGCTCAATGGATGGAATGGAATAAATGGAAAGGTATTAATACCATTTCAGCCATTCCATTCCAGTCATTTCTATGAGTATTCCTCCTCTTACCAGCCTCCGCTGTATTCAATAGGCAGTGCCTGTTCTAAAAAGGCTGCCTGGCCCCTGTATGCTATCCCGATGGGCCCCCTGATGCGGGAACCCTGTGTAAACGTTTACTGTAATCTTCTCTCTTTTACACGTCATCTAATCTCTAATGATGACTGGAAGAGTGAGCTGCGGAGCTGCGAGCTGGGGACCAAGGACCTTGAGGTCACTGGCCAGCTACAGTACATGAGAGAGGTGCTGTACTGACAGACCTTGGGAAAAACAAACACAATCTAAATATAAACGTCTCAGCTCTCCTAAATTAGGGTTCCAATCCCCATTCCCGTTCAAATCTCATAGGGTTAAGATGTTGACCACAGTCACAAGACCGTAATGGTCGTCCCGACAAAAGGCAAGTGAAACCTGCTTACGAGGCCTTTAGAAAAGGAAATCCGAAGCTATGTCAAGTCAGGAGATCTGCAAACAAACAGGGTTCTATAGAAACACAATGGACTTCAATAGGGATGTTGATAATGCCTTGAAGTTGCACTGAGAAGCCTGGAGACTCAGAGTTTTGAAATGGGCTCAACCAAAACCTCATCAAAGTCTAGGTGGTCTGATCTTCTCTGTCTTTTGTTGGTTGAGGTTTAGAATGTTGCTTCTTCTGCAGCTCTCGACAGATTCCCACAAAGCTGTTCTCTCATCATCTATCCCCACAACAACTACACTGGACCACATGTATCTTCATGTATCTCTGTGTCAGTTTTGGGGGCTCAGGAGGATTTCACTGTGGGTACTTAAGTCTTTGGTTGTCTCCATTTCATCACCATCAACACATAAAGTTTAACACATTTCTCAATATAGACATATTTCAAATGACATAGTCTTAAACGATTGATCATATCCCCATAAGCCAGTGTTACAGTTGTTAAGAGTGAATGTTAAGGTGAATGCATTAGCTCATTCTAAAGGGATTACGTAACAGCCTATCAGCATGTAAATATTGTGCCAACATTCCTTCTCACCAGTGAAGTGCAACTAATAGACTCCATTTAAACAGTGTATTAGGGTTAACTCACTGAGCTAAACGGTAGAGCTGCCACTTTCAAGACTCTAACCCGGAAGCTGATAAGAAATCCTGCTATGCCCTCCGACGGACCATCAAACAGGCAAAGCACCAATACAGGGCTGAGATTGAATCGTACTACACCGGCTCCGACACTTGTCTTATGTGGCAGGGCTTCAAACTATTACAGACTACAAAGGAAAGCACAGCCGCGAGCTGCCCACGGACACAAGCCTACCAGACGAGCTAAATCACTTCGATGCTCGCTTCGAGGCAAGCAACGCTGAGGCATGCATGAAAGCATCAGCTGTTCCGGACGACTGTCTGATCACGCTCTCCGTAGCTGGCATGAGTAAGACCTTTAAACAGGTCAACATTCACAAGGCCACGGGGCCAGACGGATTACCAGGACGTGTGCTCCGGGCATGTGCTGACCAACTGGCAGGTGTCTTCACTGACATTTTCAACATGTCCCTGACTGACTCTGTAATACCAACATGTTTCAAGCAGACCACCATAGTCCCTGTGCCCAATAACATTAAGGCAACCTGCCCAAATGACTACAGACCCGTAGCACTCATGTCCGTAGCCATGAAGTGCTTTGAAAGGCTGGTAATAGCTCACATCAACACCATTATCCCAGAAACCCTAGACCCACTCCAATTTGCATACCGCCCAAACAGATCCACAGATGATGCAATCCCTATGGCAATCCACACTGCCCTTTCCAACCTGGACAAAAGGAACACCTACGTGTGAATGCTATTCATTGACTACAGCTCAGCGTTCAACACCACAGTACCCTCTTAGCTCATCACTAAGCTAAGGATCCTGGGACTAAACCCCTCCCTCTGCAACTGGATCCTGGACTTCCTGACGGGCCGCTCCGAGGTGGTGAGGGTAGGTAGCAACACATCTGCCACGCTGATCCTCAACACTGGAACCCCTCAGGGGTGCATGCTCAGTCCCCTTCTGTACTTTCTGTTCACCCACGACTGTGTGGCCAGGCACGACTCCAACACCATCATTAAGTTTGCAGACGACACAACAGTGGTAGGCCTGATCACCGACAACGACGAGACAGCCTATAGGGAGAAGGTCAGAGACCTGGCCTGGTGGTGCCAGAATAACAACCTCTCCCTCAACGTAACCAAGACTAGGGAGATGATTGTGGACTACAGGAAAAGGAGGACCGAGCACGCCCCCATTCTCATCGACGGGGCTGTAGTTGAGCAGGTTGAGAGCTTCAAGTTCCTTGGTGTCCACATCACCAACAAACTAGAATGGTCCAAAAACACCAAGACAGTCATGAAGAGGGTACGACAAAGCCTATTCCCCCTCAGGAAACTAAAAATATTTGGCATGGGTCCTCACATCCTCAAAAGGTTCTACAGCTGCAATATTGAGAGCATCCTGACTGGTTGCCTCACTGCCTGGTATGACAACTGCTCGGCCTCCGACCACAAGGCACTACAGAGGGTAGTGCGTACGGCCCAGTACATAACTGGGGCTAAGCTGCCTGCCATCCAGGACCTCTACACCAGGCGATGTCAGAGGAAGGCCCTAAAAATTGTCAAAGACCCCAGCCACCCCAGTCATAGACTGTTCTCTCTACTACCGCATGGCAAGCGGTACCGGAGCGCCAAGTCTAGGACCAACAGGCTTCTCAACAGCCTTTACCCCCAAGCCATAAGACTCCTGAACAATCAAATGGCTCTTTTACGCCAACCCCTCTTTTACACTACTGCTACTCTCTGTTTATCATATATGCATAGTCACTTTAACCATACCTACATGTACATACTACTTCAATCAGCCCAACTAACCGGTGCCTGTATATAGCCTCGCTACTGTTGTTTTTTGTTTTTTACTTATCTGTTTTTCACCTAATAGCTATTTTTTTACTTACGAATTGCACTGTTGGTTAGGGACTATAAGTAAGCATTTCACTGTAAGGTCTACACTTGCTGTATTCGGCGCACATGACAAATAAACTTTTAAGCTTGGCATCATTCACAAGTGATAATATATCATTCACAAGTGATAGGCTAATATTATCACCCATCAGACTATTCTTGATTTAATCTTGTCTTTCCATATACTAAATAATATGTGTGAAATGTATTTTGATTTAGAATGGACCATTATCATGCACCTGTCTCGAAACAGGGGCAGGGCAAAAAACACTTAAATAGCGAATGGAGGATGCTTTTCCCATGGTTCATTTTCATGCCAGCCAGGTAGGCTATACTCCTTTTGTAAAGAGAAGCAATGTGCTTAATATTAGGAAAGTTAATACATATAGTAGGTCTAGCCTATAGAAAGCTGATGGGATCCTCTTTTTAATAGAGTCCCTCACACTGTTTTCTCACTCAAAATGTATAGCCTATAGAAATGTTGCGCAATGTGAGCTCATGGGCTCCCATGAAGTGTTTGAGTAGATTTTCTATTAAATTTGCATTGATGTCAGCGTGATTAGAGGGACAATAGAGTGCTGGGTACCAGGCCGTTAGTAAGTTTGGTAGGCTACTAATTACCATCAGCGGCTATAGAGCTGGGAGAAGCCTAATTACAGTGACGACGCGGTCACGTGGAATTTGACTGCCATCATGAGTCGTGACCGCCGGTGTGGTGGTAATACGGTCACGTAACAGCCCTCGTACCTGCCACCACTGACAGGCAGAAATATTGAGGACATGATATCCATGCCAGAATACTTTTGTTTGTGGAAGTGGGCCTCTTCGAGTTAGCCACAGAATTGGAGACCAGTTACATTTACCTATAATGATTACAAGTCATGTTTCAAGCTATAGGGCACAGATGCTTTGTAGCAGCCCCTTATTTTGGGCCACCTGCCACAGTAGGTAACCTGCCAAGGGCCATGTGCTTTAGTTAGTATTTAGAAGTTTTGTTGCGTGCGGTGTGTGTTTGGTGGTAACCACAAGCCCCCCGTCCCCCTTGGTGCAGCGCCCCACCTTCCCTCCAATATGACTTCCATTCCAAACTCCCCTCCACCTGTGCAACCACTCCCCAATCTCTGCACTGAAGTAGCTCTACCTTCAGCTGTCACTAACTCTCGCTGGGTGACTCGTCTGCTGGTTGTTTCAGCACACTCTTGGCTGTAAATTGCTGCAGTCTGGTAGCGCTCCCTTTTCATGTTCCTTTCATGTTCTGGCCGTCGTGAAAGTGAATCGCCCTCCCTAATGTATCGTACCCCCAGGCAGATGTGGTCCAGCCTGGCCGAGTCCTGCCTCATTGAGCAGCATGACCAGCGCTGATAGTTTGATGTGGTTCTCATTACACTGACAAAAATCACCGGCGTGACTGGCGCTCGCACGTCAACTCTCTTAGCTGGAATAATGACTGGAGGCCAGCCGGTCATAGAGACGAGGAAAGAAGAAGTGGTTTGTGTACAGACGTAAAGGAAAAGGGAAATACCCATTGTGTTGTGAAAAAGTATGGTATGTGTGTTAAACTGCTGAACCACTGATAAACAGCAAGACACAATCATATATCTTTACTATGTGGATGGGTAAACAGAGAGAGATGGATGGGTGGGTGGCACAGGAGGTTGGTGGAACCTTAATTGGGGAGAACAGGCTGTTGGTAATGACTGGAGGGGGATCAGTGGAATGGTATCAAATACATCAAACACATGATTTCCATTTGTTTTGATGCCGTTCCATTTGCTCTGTTCCGGCCATTATTATGAGACGTTCTCCCCTCAACAGCTTCCACTGGTGGGTGGGTGGATTTAGGGATTGAAGGATGGATGGACAATCATACAGGCAGAAGACAAACAAGACCAATAATACCCGGCATTATACCTAAAGCGGACACGGCCATTGGCTGCACAGAGTCGCATTAAGAGAAATTACATGCAGCCTTGAGTTCAACCACTGGAATGTGAGATGTAATTACAGCTCCATTAGGCTGATAGAAATAATTTTTTGTTTAATGATTTTCAATTTGAGTGTCATTATTTCTATATAGCCCACACTTTCTCGTTCTGAACTTCTAACGCGAGTGGGACGGGTGTGGCTTCTTGACAATAATCACAAGAGCAGCTTCTCACCGATGTGACCGTTCTAAAGCAGTTACAGCTTGTACCAGCTATGCCGGTGTCGGCTATCGCAGGTTAACGCTTGATCTGCATGAGTCTAGGACTTAGACACTGACATGACACAGGCAGACAAAGAACAGACATCCAGACATCTTTGTGATCAAGCAGAGTGAGTTATTTCCTCAGCTGTGAGGGCCAGGTGTGTGTGACTGTGATTTGGGCTGAGAGGCAGCAGTTCTGGGGCGTAGAACGTAATAACGTGCCTGTGATTAAGAGGCAGAGACTGGGGCATACAGCCTGCTCATTCAGATAAACATCTTCTGACACGATAGCCCTGTATACCATGTTTGTGTGTGTGACTCCCAGAGAGGGCCCACAGCTGCTTGTTTTGGAGAGAAGATGCTAAACACACACACTGTCTCCCCTGCCTAAGATCACTTAGTGCGCTGACTCATACACAAAGTCCCAATGCCAGACCCCCCCCCCCCCGCCTGGACCACTCACACAACCATAAACCCCACAGACTCACTCACAAAGACTTACAGACACAGACTCACACACACATGGGGGGGAAACAAACACACGCAAGTCTGCCTCCCTCACAGCAGCTCTCAAAAGGTTGGCTAGTTTTGAAACGTGACTGTTTGCACATCAGGTGTTAATGTGTTTGTTTGGTTAGCAGGAGGTGTACAGACGTGCGTGTGGAGAGAGTTTCATTTTTTTAGTGTATGTCTTTTGAGGGTGGGTGGCTGAGGGTGGGTGGAGTTAAGGAATGGAGGAAAGGTGTGTAGGCGCGTATTTCTGGGTGTGTGTATTCACATCTGTCC
Organism: Salvelinus alpinus; assembly: GCF_045679555.1. Taxonomy (NCBI): domain Eukaryota; kingdom Metazoa; phylum Chordata; class Actinopteri; order Salmoniformes; family Salmonidae; genus Salvelinus; species Salvelinus alpinus. The sequence goes on from NC_092096.1 coordinate 26,055,791, forward strand.
GGGTGTGTGTGTCAGTCCAGGAGTGTGTGTCTGGGCCAGGAGTGTTGCAGGGAGGTCAAACCCCGGTCCAGGTAATTTGCCACAGATGAAACCCTACGCCATTCCAGGGGACCCACACAAACAAACGTTTCAAAGCTGCAGGAAATCTATTAGCACCTGGTGGGACTCTCTCCTCCCTGTCCCCCTCCCCAATCTCACCTCTCCACGCCCCAACCCAGTTAATAAAGCCACACAAGACCACAGCAGTCCCGCTGTGCCAATAAAAGGGCCTTGCGCCAAGGGCAGGCGTGGGTGGGGGTCTATGGTGGCAGGGGTTGAAGGGGAGGCTAATTTATTTAGGCTTGTCCTCCAACACACGTGGAGCCCGTTAGCAGTGAATGAGGTGCCAGACAACCTTGCAGCTGCGGCCACACCAACTAAGAGCTTTTATAGTGATGGTCAGTGATGGTCTCCCAGCTTAGCCTTGCATTGTTGGTAGAAGTTGCCCATAACTACTGGTCCAGAGTCAGATGTTTGTGTTCAGTATAGGTGTTCGGGATTGGGTGATCTGATCCTAGATCTGTGATTAGAGGTAAAGTATTGGATCTTCACCCAGACTTTCTGCTGCCCCCAGAGAAAAGGATGCTCACCCTCGTTTAGTCAGCCAGCATGTGTTCAACACCCTGGGTTTTACAACTCAGGTGACCACCAGCTATGTGTCTGTCTCATGCTTTGACAACTTCCAGATAAAACAGTGACGCGTGTGAATAACCACGGCAGTTTACTTTAGCTTACCTCAGCTTCAGCGTGCTAAATCAAGTAGCCTTTAGCCTTGACGTAGGCACAACGCAGACTGTCTATATCTCTCCATCCTCTGTTGTTCGTACTTCTAACTACATTACCTAAGTCAACTGGATTTGGAGCGGGCGGTCGCCTGCCTGCGTCCAGTTTTCAAGTTAATTGGATTTATGTGCAGGAATGTTTTCCGAAGCCGCACTTGTGAAATACCTCCACATCTGCTCTCCATTAGCTAGTGGATGAAACACACCACCATATGGAGAGGAGATCCCCTAACACCTTGATTCACTGGGTTAAGATTCTGTGATTGTGATTTTATTATGGGGACGTTAGGGGAAAGACTTGGTTTCTGCTCAGTGAGCAAAGCTTTATCGCTTTCTGTCTGTAAGCTCTCCTCCTGTCTGTCTAGTGCTCTCTTGCTGTGCCATATGAACAGTGGTCCCTCCTTCTAAAACTCTCCATCTCCCTGTCACTCTTCATCTGTGTGTCCCATTGGTTTCAACTCAGTGAGCACAAAGCTTTATCGCTCTCTTTCTCTCTCTCTCTCTCTCTCTCTCTTTGTCTATCTCCCTCTCAATTCAATTCAAAGCATGGGAAACATATGTTAACGTCATAAACAAAAGTGAAATAAACAATAAAAATTAACAGTAAACATTACACTCACAGAAGTTCCAAAAGAATAAAGACATTTCAAATGTCATATTATGTCTATATACAGTGTGGTAACGATGTGCAAATAGTTCAAGAACAAAAGGGGAAATAAATAAACATAAATATGGGTTGCATTTACAATGGTGTTTGTTCTTCAGTGGTTGCCCCAACAGGTCACACATATTGCTGCTGTGATGGCACACTGTGATATTTCACCCAGTAGATATGGGAGTTTATCAAAATTGGGTTTGTTTTCAAATTATTTGTGGATATGTGTAATCTGAGGGAAATAGGTGGCTCTAATATGATCATACATTTGGCAGGAGGTTAGGGAGTGCAGCTCAGTTTCCACCTCATTTTGTGGGCAGTGTGCACATAGCCTGTCTTCTCTTGAGAGCCAGGTCTGCCTTCTCAATAGCAAGGCTATGCTCACTGAGTCTGTACATAGTCAAAGTTTTCCTTAAATTTGGGTCAGTCACAGTGGTCAGGTATTTTGCCATTGTGTACTCTCTGTTTAGGGCCAAATATAATTCTAGTTTGCTCTGTTTTTTTGTAATTCTTTCCAATGTGTCTTTTTGTTTTCTCATGATTTGGTTGGGTCTAATTGTGTTGCTGTCCTGGGGCTCTGTTGGGTCTGTTTGTGTTTGTGAACGGTGCCCCAGGACCAGCTTGCTTAGGGGACTCTAATTCTGCTCTGCATGCATTATTTGGTGTTTTACGTTGTACAATGGGGATATTTTTGCAGAATTATGCATGCAGAGTCTCAATTTGTTGTTTGTCCCATTTTGTGAATTAGTGGTTGGTGAGCGGACACCAGACCCCACAACCATAAAGGGCAATGGGTTCTATAACTGATTCAAGTATTTTTAGCCAGATCCTAACTTGTATGTCAAATTGTATGTTTCTTTTGATTGCATAGAAGGCCCTTCTTGCCTTGTCTCTCAGCTCGTTCACAACTTTGTGGAAGTTACCAGTGACGCTGATGTTTAGGTCGAGGTATGTATAGTTTTTTTGTGTGCTCTAGGGCAAAGGTGTCTAGATGGAATTTGTATTTGTGGTCCTGGCAACTGGACCTTTTATGGAACACCATTATTTATGTTTTACTGAGATTTACTGTCAGGGCCCAGGTCTGACAGAATCTGTGCAGAAGATCTAGGTGCTGCTGTAAGCCCTCCTTGGTTGGGGACAGAAGCACCAGATCATCAGCAAACAGTAGACATTTGACTTCAGATTCTTGTAGGGTGCTGAAGACTGTTCTAGTGCCCTCGCCAATTTGTTGATATATCTGTTAAAGAGTGTGGGGCATAAGCTGCATCCTCTCTCTCTCTCTCTCTCTTCCTCACTGTTCTCCCTTTTTTGCTCTCTAACACATTCTCATCATTCCTTTTGCCCATTTGTTGTTTCCCTACATTTCCGTACCTCTCTCTCTGGAATGTATTCTTTCTCCCCTCCCCTTCCTGCTTCTCCACCTGTCACTATTTTCCTCAAAGTCAACACTACTTTCTATTTTAAGTCAACACTACTTTCTATGTTAAGTCAACACTACTTTCTAAGTCAACGTCAACACTACTTTCTATGTTAAGTCAACACTACTTTCTATGTTAAGTCAACACTACTTTCTATGTTAAGTCAATACTACTTTCTATTTTAAGTCAACACTACTTTCTATTTTAAGTCAACACTACTTTCTATGTTAAGTCAACACTACTTTCTATGTTAAGTCAACACTACTTTCTATGTTAAGTCAACACTACTTTCTATGTTAAGTCAATACTACTTTCTATGTTAAGTCAACACTACTTTCTATGTTAAGTCAACACTACTTTCTATGTTAAGTCAACACTACTTTCTATGTTAAGTCAATACTACTTTCTATGTTAAGTCAACACTACTTTCTATGTTAAGTCAACACTACTTTCTATGTTAAGTCATACTACTTTCTACTTTCTATGTTAAGTCAATACTACTTTCTATGTTAAGTCAACACTACTTTCTATGTTAAGTCAATACTACTTTCTGTTTAACCTTTGATATCCTCACCGCTAAAGCTGTTTATGTTGTCCAGTTACTTTCCATGCTTCACTGGACCCAGAGAGGGAAAACTAACATGTGGGTCCTCCAACCCCCGTGACCTCTCATCTGTAACTGGAGAGGGGAAACAGGACCCACCTAATTGGGGCGAAGCGTTGGGGGTGGAGGGAGTTGTTAGGGGTGGAGGAGGATTGTTATTCTAGCATCAGGGGGTCAGAGGTGAAAAAAAGGAGATCACAAAGACCAATTAGCCCCCCTCTGGGGTGTGAGTGGAGGAATGGGGTGAGGGTGGTGAGATGAGGTGAGGGAAGTGGGATTAGGTGAGGGGAGTGGGATAGGGTGAGTGTAAATAAGGTGTAAAGGGGTGGGATGGGTATCGCTATATTACCCAGGTGGCCTAGAGGCGGGGTGTGTGTGTGTGTGTGGGGGGGGGGTGTGTGTGTGTGTGTGTGTGTGTGTGTGTGTGTGTGTGTGTGTGTGTGTGTGTGTGTGTGTGTGTGTGTGTGTGTGTGTGTGTGTGTGTGTGTGTGTGTTTGCCCATGCGTGTGCTCATGTGTGTATTTCCAAACATATTTATGTACAAATGGCGCATACACGTTCACATACAACATATATACTGTATATGACTGTGTGTGAGTAAATGCATAAGCATGTACAGTACAAGTCAAAAGTTTGGACACACCTACTCATTCCAGGGTTTTTATTTATTTTTACTATTTTATACATTGTAGAAAAGTAGTGAAGACATCAAAACCATGAAATAACACATATGGAATCAGGTAGTAACCAAAAAGTGTTAAACAAATCAAAATATATTGTATATTTGAGATTCTTCAAACAGCCACCCATTTGGCATTCTCTCAACCAGCTTCATGAGGTAGTCACCTGGAAAACATTTCAATTATCAGGTGTGCCTTCTTAAAAGTTAATTTGTGGAATTTCTTCCCTTCTTAATGCATTTGAGCCAATCAGTTGTGTTGTGACAAGGTAGGGGTGGTATACAGAAGATATCCCTATTTGGTAAAATACCAAGTCCATATTATGGCAAGAACAGCTCAAATAAGCAAAGAGAAATGACAGTCCTTCATTACTCAAACTATCAAGCTCTATGATGAAACTGGGTCTCATGAGGACCGCCACAGGACCGGAAGACCCAGAGTTACTTCTACTGCAGAGGATAAGTTCATTCGAGTTAACTGCACCTCAGATTGCAGCCCAAATAAATGCTTCACAGAGTTCAAGTAACAGACACATCTCAACATCAACTGTTCAGAGGAGACTGCGTGGATCAGGCCTTCATGGTCGAATTGCTGCAAAGAAACCACTACTAAAGGACACCAATAAGAAGAATAGACTTGATTGGGCCAATAAACATGAGCAATGGACATTAGACCAGTGGAAATCTGTCCTTTGGTCTAATGAGTCCAAATATGAGATGTTTGGTTACAACCGCCGTGTCTTTGTGAGACGCAGAGTAGGTGAACGGATGATCTCTGCATGTGTTGATCCCACCGTGAAGCATGGAGGAGATTTGATGGTGTGGGGGTGCTTTGCTGGTGACACTCAGTGATTTATTTAGAATTCAAGGCACACTTAACCATCATGGAGATACGCCATCCCATCTGGTTTGCGCTTAGTGGGACAATCATTTGTTTTTCAAGAGGACAATGACCTAAAACACACCTCCAGGCTGTGTAAGGGCTATTTGTCCAAGAAGGAGAATGATGGTACTGCATCAGATAACCTGGCCTCCACAATCACCTGACCTCAACCCAATTGAGATGATTTGGGATGAGTTGGACTGCAGAGTGAAGGAAAAAAAGCCAACAAGAGCTCAGCATATGGGGAAACTCCTTCAAGACTGTTGTAAAAGTATTCCTCATGAAGCTGGTTGAGAGAATGCCAAGCTGTCATAAAGACAAAGCGTGGCTACTTTGAAGAATCTAAAATATATTTTTATTTGTTTAACATGTTTTTGGTTACTACATGATTCCAGAAGTGTTATTTCATAGTTTTGATGTCTTCACTATTATTCTACAATGTAGAAAATAGTAAAAATAAAGAAAAACCCTGGAATGAGTAGGTGTGTCCAAACTTTTGACTGTATATGTTCATTTCAGGGGAGAATGACTGCTCCCTCGTATTGAAGCCACAGATGTTCAAGACAGAAAACAGGATCCCCATTATAATGACTGGGAAAATGGCAATCTTTTTACCAATAATTTATTCTACTACACCAGATATATGTCCTTGAAGCGACTATTAAAAAATCAGACAAAGAAGAAGTTATTAGGATAATTTACTGTATTTGCTAATGTCAGCCTGCATTACCCCGGCCGGCCTTCAACTTGAGTTACACAATGAGAAGGGGCAGCACTGAGCTAGCATGCAACATCACTTCCTGGAGCTGCTCAAATTGATCATGTTGTCTCTATGAGACGCCCTCTTAACCAACTCCATTTGGCTTCAATGCTCTATTGAGTCCTCACATGGGAATGAATGGGGTCACGTGATCGAAGGCTTTGTCTGGCTGGTGCTGACAAGGTCTGTCCTTGTGGAGTCCAAGGTCCACCCTCCTTTTATCCTCCTGGTGAGGAACACCACCCATCCCTCTGGCTCTCTCCCTTCCTCCTCTCCTCACCTCTCCTGTCCACACCTCTCTGCTTAGCTCAGCACTCCTGTCCACTGGGCACTGTGTGTGTTGGTGAAAGGGAGTGAAAGAGAGAGCAGCAGGAAGGATATAGACAGTGTCGCCAGAAAGAGAAAGGAAGGAGGTGGAAAGGGAAGATGGAGGGCGAGAGAGAGAGAGAAAGGGGAAAGATGTGGAGAGAATCGGAGCGAGAGGTGAGCAGATGTGGGTAGAATGAGAGAAATATTGACGGAAGTTGTTTTCCGGCCAGACAACCCACTGGGCACAGACGTCAGTTCAACGTCTAGGTGAAAACATTGTTAGAATTATTTTCGGAACTCAGTCATGGTCTCAACTTAGTATTGAGAGTAAGAATAGTAGAGTAGACTAGATGCAATTTGCATCCACAGTGTTTCTCCTAAGTCAGTCACCGACAGTCACTCAATTAGCCATGTCAGCTAACAATTTTTTGATTGGTAGTTAGCTGGCTAGACTATCTATACTTGTAGTAATCATGGCTGAATACCGATTGGGCATGCAGGGCATGTGCCCAGGGGCCCTGACCTCCAGGGGGCCCCGTTGATTTTGTTAGTCTTTCTCACTCAGATATCATAATTTCATGGCATAAATTACTACAAAATGTGTAGAATGGCATGAAATTATCTGTAAAACTGCAACAACAAATAATATCTCTGCCCCATAAAAATGCAGTTTTCTCTCCGCCCTATAGCAAAATGTGTAGAATTGCAGAAAACTTGCTTTAAAGGTTCAATGAAGCTGTTTTTTTCTTATTATCTTAATATCAAATAATTTCTGGGTAACAGAATGTTTTCAATTCAAATGGTCAAAAATAAACAAAAATTGCCCCATGGCAAAATTTGTAGAATTGCAGAAAATTCACTTTAAAACGTACATTTTTCTCTCCACCATCAAGAGGGGGCCACTAAAATGTTTTTCTGCGAGGTGGGGGGGGGGCCCTCAAACAATCTCTCTTAGGGCCCCCAAAAGGCTACAGTCTGCCCTGTCTCCATTTCTCATTTGACAGGTCCACTCATTATGTTGTATTGCATTATAATGTTTTGAGCTTTTAGCCTCCCTCCCCGGGCCTAGAACACACAGAGACTGTCACTGACTATGTCCTGATGAGGAGAGAGTGAGCCTAGGCAGTGGTAGGTGGGCCTATAGCAGGGAGAGCTTTGGCTCTGGGGCTGAGAGAGTTAGCTATGGGAGGGGAGTGAAGGACTGACTGATGGGGTTTTAATGGGGTGGTATATAACAGAACCCGATCTCGCGAGCTGGAAGGAGATCACACACATGGTCCCGGTCCAGCTCTTCCCGCCAAATGAACCGTAGTGTATCATAGCCAGGAGGCCGCTTCTAACCGTGAGGTCATCCCAATTTAGGGAAATGGAGTGGGGAATGATGCTTTGTTTTCAGTTGTTGATGTGATTCCAAAACCCGGCCCTATTCCAATTTCTCTGGAGTAGATAGCCTACAGAAGTGGATACTGGACATACTATTAGAGGTCGACCGATTAATCGGAATGGCCAATTAATTGGGGCCGATTTCAAGTTTTCATAACAATCGGTAATCGGTATTTTTGGACACATTTTTTACACCTTTATTTAACTAGGCAAGTCAGTTGAGAACACATTCTTATTTTCGCTGACGGCCTTGGAATGGTGGGTTAACTGCCTTGTTCAGGGGCAGAACGACAGATTTTTACCTTGTCAGCTCGGGGATTCGTTTTTGCAACCTTCCGGTTACTAGTCCAACGCTCTAACCACCTGCCTTACATTGCACTCCACGAGGAGCCTGCGTGGCAGGCTGACTACCTGTTACGCGAGGGCAGCAAGAAGCCAAGGTAAGTTGCTAGCTAGCATTAAACTTATCTTATAAAAAACAATCAATTTTAACATGTGGTCCCGTGTGGCTCAGTTGGTAGAGCATGGCGCTTGCAACGCCAGGGTTGTGGGTTCATTCCCCACGGGGGGACCAGGATGAATATGTATGAACTTTCCAATTTGTAAGTCGCTCTGGATAAGAGCGTCTGCTAAATGACTTAAATGTAAATGTAACATAATCACTAGTTAACTACACATGGTTGATGATATTACTAGTTTATCTAGCGTGTCCTGCGTTGCATATAATCGATGCGGTGCCTGTTAATTTCTCATCGAATCACAGCCTACTTCGCCAAACGGGTGATGATTTAACAAGCGCATTCGCGAAAAAAGCACTGTCGTTGCACCAATGTGTACCGAACCATAAACATCAATGCCTTTCTTAAAATCAATACAAAAGTATATATTTTTAAACCTGCATATTTAGTTAATATTGCCTGCTAACATGAATTTCTTATAACTAGGTAAATTGTGTCACTTCTCTTGCGATCCGTGCAAGCAGTCAGGGTATATGCAGCAGTTTGGGCCGCCTGGCTCGTTGTGAACTGTGTGAAGTCCATTTATTCCTAACAAAGACCGTAATTAATTTGCCAGAATTGTACATAATTATGACATAACATTGAAGGTTGTACAATGTAACAGCAATATTTAGACTTAGGGATGCCACCCGTTAGATAAAATACGGAACCGTTCCGTATTTCACTGAAAGAATAAACGTTTTGTTTTCGAAATGATCGTTTCCGGATTCGACCATATTAATGACCAAAGGCTCGTATTTCTGTGTGTTATTATGTTATAATTAAGTCTATGATTTGATATTTGATAGAGCAGTCTGACTGAGCGATGGTAGGCAGCAGCAGGCTTGTAAGCATTCATTCAAACAGCACTTTCGTGCGTTTGCCAGCAGCTCTTTGCTGTGCTTCAAGCATTGAGCTGTTCATGACTTCAAGTCTATCAACTCCCGAGATTAGGCTGGTGTAACCGATGTGAAATGGCTAGCTAGTTAGCGGGGTGCGCACTAATAGCGCTTCAATCGGTGACGTCACTCGCTCTGAGACCTTGAAGTAGTTGTTCCCCTTGGGCCGCGGCTTTTATGGAGCGATGGGTAACGATGCTTCGAGGGTGGCTGTTGTCGATGTGTTCCTGGTTCAAGCCCAGGTAGGGGCGAGGAGAGGGACGGAAGCTATACTGTTACACTGGCAATACTAAAGTGCCTATAAGAACATCCAATAGTCAAAGGAATGAAATACAAATGGTATAGAGAGAAATAGTCCTATAATTCCTATAATAACTACAACCTAAAACTTCTTACCTGGTAATATTTAAGACTCATGTTAAAAGGAACCACCAGCTTTCATATGTTCTCATGTTCTGAGCAAGGAACTTAAACGTTAGCTTTTTTACATGGCACATATTGTAACGTTCGTTCTCCTCCTCGTCTGAGGAGGAGCATGGATCGGACCAAAACGCAGCTTTTGTGGAATACATAAATGAATTTATTTAAACAAGACGAACACGAAACACACTTGATAAATTACAAAATAACAAACGACGTAGACCGACCTGAACATGAGAACTTACATATAACGAAAGAACGCACGAACAGGAACAGACTAGACAAACGAAACAGTCCCGTGTGGTACAAACACTGACACGGAAGACAATCACCCACAAACAAACGGTGTGAACAGCCTACCTTAATATGGTTCTCAATCAGAGGAAACGTCAAACACCTGCCCCTGATTGAGAACCATATCAGGCTAATTAACAATGAACCTAAACATAGAAACACATAACATAGAATGCCCACCCAGCTCACGTCCTGACCATACTAAACAAAGACAAAATAAAGGAAATAAGGTCAGGAACGTGACACATATTGCACTTTTACTTTCTTCTCCAACACTTTGTTTTTGCATTATTTAAACCAAATTGAACATGTTTCATTATTTATTTGAGGCTAAATTGATTTTATTGATGTATTACATTAAGTTAAAATAAGTGTTCATTCATGTCACGCCCTAACCTTAGAGAGCCTTTTTATTTCTCTATTTGGTTAGGTCAGGGTGTGATTTGGGTGGTCATTCTAGTTTGTCTATTTCTTTGTTGGCCGGGTATGGTTCCCAATCAGAGGCAGCTGTCTATCGTTGTCTCTGATTGGGGATCATACTTAGGCAGCCTTTTTCCCCACCTTAGTTTGTGGGATCTTGTTTTTGTACAATTACTGTGTAGCCTGCAGACCGTTACGTTCGTTTATCTTTATTATTTTTGGGGGTGTTCATCAAAATAAAGAAAGACGTACGCTTACCACGCTGCACCTTGGTCTCATTCCAACAACGGATGTAACAATTCAGTATTGTTGTAATTGTCATTATTACAAATACATTTTAAAAATCGGCCCATTAATCGGTATCGGCTTTTTTTGATCCTCCAATAATCGGTTTCGGCGTTGAAAAATCATAATCGGTCAAACTCTACATACTATAGTAATGATAGGCCTAAAGTGTTTCAAATGACACACCGACCCGAAGTACTCACGTTTGTAGCCATGAAGTGCTTTGAAAGGCTGGTCATGGCTCACATCAACACAATTATCCCAGAAACCCTAGACCCACTCCAATTTGCATACCGCCTCAACAGATCCACAGATGATGCAATCTCCATTGCACTCCACACTGCCCTTTCCCACCCGGACAAAAGGAACACCTATGTGAGAATGCTATTCATTGACTACAACTCAGCGTTCAACACCATAGTGCCCTCAAAGCTCATCAATAAGCTAAGGAATTTGGAACTAAACATCTCCCTCTGCAACTGGATCCTGGACTTCCTGACGGGCCGACCCCAGGTGGTGAGGGTAGGTGACAACACATTCACCACGCTGATCCTCAACACAGGGGCCCCTCAGGGATGTGTGCTCACTCTCCTCCTGTACTCCCTGTTCACTCATGACGGCACGGTCAGGCATGACTCCAACACCATCATTAAGTTGGGGCGGCAGGTAGCCTAGTGGTTAGAGCGTTGGGCCAGTACCCAAAAAGTTGCTAGATCGAATCACCGGTAAAAATCTATCATTCTACCCCTGAACAAGGCAGTTAACACACTGTTCCTAGGCCATTATTGTAAATAACAATGTGTTCTTAACTGACTTGCCAAGTTAAATAAAGGATAAATAAAAATAAAAGTTTGCGTGGTAGGCCTGATCACCTACATGGTGAGACATGGGAGATGATTGTGGACTACAGGACCGAGCACGCCCCGATTCTCATTGACGGGTCTGCAGTGGAGCAGGTTGAGAGTTTCAAGTTCCTTGGTGTCCACATCACCAACAAACTATCATGGTCCAAACACATCAAAACAGTTGTGAAGAGGGCATGACAACACCTTGTCCCCCTCAGGAGACTGAAAAGATTTGGCATGGGTCCCCAGATCCTCGAGACAGCCTATAGGGAGGAGGTCAGAGACCTGGCCGTGTGGTGCCAGGACAACAACCTCTACCTCAACGTGATCAAGACATGGGAGATGATTGCGGACTACAGGACCCAGCACGCCCCGATTCTGATTGACGGGGCTGCAGTGGAGCAGGTTGAGAGCTTCAAGTTCCTTGGTGTCCACATCACCAACAAACTAACATGGTCCAAGCACACCAAGACAGTCGTGAAGAGGGCACGACAGCTGCATCATCGAGAGCATCCTGACTTGTTGCATCACTGCCTGGTATGGCAACTGCTCGGCCTCCGACCACAAGGCACTACAGAGGGTAGTGCGAACGGCCCAGATCATCACTAGGGTCATACTACCTGCCATCCAGGACCTCTATATCAGGTGGTGTCAGAGGAATGCCCTAAAAATTGTCAAAGACTCCAGCCACCCTACTCATAGACTGTTCTTTCTGCTACCGCACGGCAAGCGGTACCAAAGCGCCAAGTCTAGGTCCAAGAGGCTTCTAAACAGCTTCTACCCCCCCCCCCCCCCCCCTTGTTGGTTAGGGGCTCGTAAATAAGCATTTCACTGTAAGGTCTACACCTGTTGTATTTGGCGCATGTGACTAATATAATTTGATTTGAAAAATCACATTTTGGCTATTAGCTATGTTTCTTTTAAAGGCAGTAAATGAGGCTGAATAAACTGTTTTGCTGCCAGACAAGGCTCCGCTGTTAGCCAGGTGTAGCAGTGGTAAGGTGTTGGGACTTGGCTGTTGAGACGGCTTTATGTAGGACCTAACAGTTTGTGGGCACCGTTTGTCACTGTCATAGTGCAATTCATATATTGTTTAGTGTTGTGTTGTGTAGTGGCTTTGCTGGCATGCATAATTATTATAATTTTTTTGTCACACCAAGATTTACATGCAAAAATCACCACTGGAGAGAGGTAGAGAGAGAGAGAGAGGATAGAGTGAAGGAGAGAGAAGTAGCGAGAGAGAGGAGAGAATAAGACAGGACAGAGATCGTGCACGCTGACTTGCTTAAACAAATGTGGTTTCTACTCCCAATTGAGATGTACAAACTATGGCATAAGGGTACGATGAGCAAATAAGAGGAAATCTGTAAGTTCGATTAAGACATTCATGAGCGAGCTAGGATGGATTCTGACCGTAAGGCGCTACAAAGGGTAGTGTGTATGGCCCAGTAAATCACTGGGGCCAAACTTCCTAACATCCAG